>NC_030851.1:35623134-35629713 GCF_000208745.1 Theobroma cacao
AGGAACCTAAACAAACTTGGGAAATGGAGTTTAGTGTAGACTAAAATTAGGATAGCATATGATCATATTAATTGATTTGTGTATAGGATAGGGATATACCTATATGCTATATGTAGCTAGAATGAAAGCCTGAACTTAATGAATCTGTTTTAATTTCAATTCACATAGGGATATAGTGTTTTGGTTAAAATAGATATTTTTATAAGATGAGTCAAGAGACCCTTATAAATAATTAAGGATTCTAGGCTACCGATTCAATCCATTGAAATAAGTTGAGGAAAAGAGATAAGATTTAGATGAAGTGTGAGGGTTATTGTAATCCTAGGCTTGTTTGATTTGATTTTTACTCAAGTTATTATTATTTTAATTTTCTTTTAAGTTTAAATTTTGGTTAATTATTTTTAGTTAATTAATTTAGTTATTTGGTATTGATTATTTAGATAAGATTAAATTGTTCTAATTTTAGTACTTAGTAAAATTTTAGATCAATTCTCTATGAGATCGATACTTTGCTTGCTTATATACTATCTATTCAATACGTATACTTGCATAGTAGAATTCTAATTGACAAAATGCCATGGCGCCATGGCATTGAGAAGTTATGGTTGCGACGCGTCACCTATTTCCAAAAATAAAATTATGCCGAGAAATTGAAAAGTAGGGTACCTTGCACACATTTAAGGGATTTTTTTAGAGCATTTAGAGAAGAGGATGGCAACAACTTTTTTGGAGAATTAGAGCTAAGAATCAAGCAAGAAATCAAGAGCATTTGAGAGGGATTCAAGATTTACCAAGCTTCAACATTAGTTTATTTTTCTCTTTTGTGTTATTCTTATTTTCTTGTTTTGAATTCATGGCTAAATTTCTTTGGATAGTGTTTTATTTAGTTATCATGAACTAATTTGCTTTTCTAAGATTGTGGTGGATTTTAACATGTAGTTTAAAGACTTGTTTTTTCTGTTATTTATCATGAATGGGTATTGTTTTACTTATTCAAATATATTCTTAATACCTTTAATTGCCTAATAAACCATTAATTCATTTGTGAATCTAATTGAAACTCAATAGAAAGATTTTAACTTGGACTAAGATTTAAATAGTGTATGTTCACGTCACTTAAGTTATTTGATTGGCGATTTGGGTAGTCATATGCCAGCTGCCATACATAGCTAAATCAAGACATTTGCTTAATGAACTTAGTTTAATTGATTCTTGTAGACATATAGTGAACTAATTAAATTAGGTATTTGTGCAAGCATCTTGACAGAGACTTGTCAATTTGATTCTTATATATAGTGAACTAACTAAATTAGGTATTTGTGCAAGCATTTTGATGAAGACTGGTCCATAACTTTGGATTCTAGGTTAGTAAAACCACCTAGGAAAGATAAATGACAAGAAAAACTGGTATCAAATGAAGTGTTAAATGAACCCATGATCCTAGGTCTTTAATCTACTACTTTTCTCAATATATTGAATTTCTGTTGGTTAATTTAGTGTTTTTTTTTTAAATTTGTTTTTGATTGGTTTTTCAATTTTTGGATTGCTTAATAAGATTAATTTGTTATACAATTTTAGTACTTAGTGAAACTTTAGAAACAAATCCTTGTGGGAACGATAATCTAGACTTACTGTATATATTACTTATTCGATACATATACTTGCGTGTGCAAAATCGACAACATGTATGGCTAGGGTCAAGGTAGGATATAGGATATTATATAGCTCAAATCACCCTAAGCATAAACGCAATGACTTAGCATGAATACAAAGGTGAGCACTCGACAGAGCCTTTAAGGTTGATAACCAAGTTTCAAATGCAGAAACTTATACTCAAAATTTAAGAGAAAATATAATGTTATTCAACAATTTAGAAAAATAAGTTTTTTCTACTAACTAAGCCTGAAGGTGATATTTATAATAGTATAATCCTACTTAACCTAAACTTAGAGTGCAAGTAAAGTAAATCAAAATAAGGAAGTATTCTACCCTAGACTTTATTGGAGTAAAAGAAAAGTAAATTCCTAAGCTTATGCTTACTTGTCGTTCAAGTAAATTAAAATAAAAACAAAAATTCTATTATTCTTATAATTTCTAACAAGACTCCTAACTAAATAAGAAAAATATTAAAAACTAAAATTACTTGTTATCAATCTATGTCAGTCCCCTCAACTTGAAAAAAACTCGACCTCGAGTTAACTTGTACATTTGAATACAAAGGTTCTTCTGATAAATGAAATGGGTAAATATCCATCAAATTAAATGTTTTGGAAATTCCTATTGTATCTCGCAGATCCACAACATATGCGTTGTCATTAATTTTCTTCAAAATCTAGTATGGTCCATACTTTTTAGGCTGCAACTTACTACAAGTTCCCGTTGGAAACCTTTCTTTTCGCAGAAACACCATCACCTGATCTCTTACTTCAAAAATTTACTTTTTATGATGTTGGTCTGCAACTTTCTTATACTTGACATTAGCTTGCTTTCAGTTCTGTTTCACCTCAGCTTGAACATCTTGCATTTGATTAGCCATATTTTCAGCAGCTACACTAAATCCAAGAACATTAGATAGCTTGATCAAGTCATGAACATGCTATGGTGACTTTGTGTACACAATAGAATATGGAGATTTTCTTGTGGCACTATGAACAACACTATTACAAGCAAACTTTACTTGTGCCAATGCAAAATCCTACTACTTTGGTCTATCTCCATAAATACTGTGAATTAG
This sequence comes from Theobroma cacao, assembly GCF_000208745.1. Taxonomy (NCBI): domain Eukaryota; kingdom Viridiplantae; phylum Streptophyta; class Magnoliopsida; order Malvales; family Malvaceae; genus Theobroma; species Theobroma cacao. The sequence goes on from NC_030851.1 coordinate 35,625,869, forward strand.
ATTGCCAAGGGTTCTGTTTATCATTTCAGTTTGACCATCAGTTTATGGATGAGTTGTGCTGCTGTTATTCAAGGATAAATCAAACATCTTCCATAAAGTCCTCCAAAAATGGTTAAGAAATTTGTTGTCCTAATCTAAAGTGATGGTTTTAGGCACACCATGCAGACAAACAACCTCCTTGAAAAACAATTTGGCTATTCTGCTTGCATCTGAAGTCTTTTTTCAATGGATAAAATGCGCCATTTTAGAAAACCTATGAACCACAACAAAAACAGAACCCATGCCCTTTGTGGTCTAGGTAATCTAAGCACAAAATCCATAGATAAATCCTCCGAAATATTTTCTGGAATAGGTAAAAGCATGTATAAACCAGTATTTTGGGATTGTCCCATTGCGGTATGGCATATGTAATGTAGCTACATAAAACTTGTTGCATCCCTTCGTAAATGTGGCCAATAATATATTTTTCAAACAACAGCAACCGTTTTGTCACGGCCTAAATTACCAACAAGACCTCCACTATGCAGGTTTCTAATCAACGTTTCTCTCAATGAAGATTTAGGAATGCAAAGTTGGTTGCCTCGCATTATAAAACCATCATGAATGTGAAAATCCTCAACAAGTTGATTTGTGATACACTTCTCCCATGTATCATGAAAATCCTCATCTGTATGATACAATTCCCTGACTGTATCAAAACCCATAATTTCTTGTCTCATTGTCACCAGCAAATCTGCATGTCTACTCCATGCATCTGCTACTTTATTCTATACTCCAGCCTTGTGCCTCAACTTAAAAGTAAACTTTTGTAGAAATTGAGACCACCTAGCATGCATGTCTATATTGATCAGCTTCTGGCAATTCAAGTACTTCAATGCCTCATGATTTGAGTACAGAACAAATTGTCACTCAACCAAGTAGTGCTCCCAATTCTTCAAAGCATGCACAACAGAATAAAATTCTTTGTCATAAATGGTCCGCTTACGCCTCGCTTTATTGAGCTTCTCACTGAAATAAGCTACTGGTTCCTTATTTTGTGAAAGAACAGCTCTTATCCCCACAATACTGGCATCACATTTAACTCCAAATAATATATCAAAATTTGGCAATGCCAAAACAAGAGCAATATATAACTTCTCTTTTAGCATAACAAAACTGGTTGCGGCTTCTTTGCTCCATCGGAGCTTCCTTTTCTTCAAGCACTTTGTAATAGGCATTATAGTACTACTGAAATTTCTAATAAAATGTTTGTAACGTGTCGCCAACTTATGAAAACTTCTAACTTCCGTTATTATTTTTACGGTAGGCCATTCCTTGATATCTCGAATCTTCTCTTCATCCACCTGCATCCCATTTGCATAAACTACATAGCCTTAGGAATAACAACTTATTTGTCATAAGCTGCAATTCCTCAAGTTCACATACCACTTATTTTCCTGTAAAATTGTTAATATTGTGTGCAAATGCAAAAGATGCTCTTCTTCTGATTAGCTATAAATCAAGATATAATAAAACAAACACAGTAAATTTTCCAATAAAAAGTTTCAGTACCTGATTCATCAATCACATAAAGGTACTAGGCTCGTTGGTCAACCTAAATGGTATCACGAGCCACTCATGCTAAGGTAACCTTTAGCTTTCAAGAAACACTCATTTTCAAAGTTGAGATTTGAAATCATTTCTTTATGCTTCAACGTTAATTTCTAATATTCACAAGTCAACTTAACAAAGGCCTTTCTAAAACATTATTTGAATAAGAGAATGATTCACGAGAAATAGAACTTACCTCATACTCTTTTTTTGAGAGTAAAAATTCATTTGATTCATCATCAGTAGTTGTGCTCTCATGTTGGCAATCATCCTTTCCAATCTTTTTTTTTCTTTCACGTATTTTTCGAATTTCTCCCATACTTCTTTGGCATTAAAGCATAGTGAGACTTTTTGACATATATTTTCCTCAAGTGCAAAAAAGAGTATGAACTTGGCATTGGCATTAAGTTAAATTACGTTCCAATCAGTTAAATACCAATCTTCCATTTTCTTGTTCAACTTCAAAGGACAATCTCTAATAATTGTTTAGGTCACTTTATTTTTTTCTTAAAGAAATTTACTTATTTCATTCTCCCAATACAGGTAGATTTCTTCATAGAGTAATGTAAGTACCAAAATTGATTTTTCTTCACTTGAGTTTGTTCTAATGGAGCTCATGTCAAATGGGAGAACGTCATCATGTTCTTCATTTTCTTTCATACTAGCCATTTGCTCTTGGTTGCTGGAGCATCCACTTTCAAGATGTTGTGATTTTTCTTTTTGTGAGCATTTTTCTTCATTTTTAGGGCAATAAAAAGCATGAGACAAAGATTTACAACTTCTTCATCATTTCCTTTTTGAGATTCATCATCATCACTCCAAGTTGCTCTCATAGCTTTCCTTCTTGAGTTACTTCTCTTGAAGTTCAAACACTCATATTTTGTGTGTCATGGTTTTTTGCAATCATAGAAAATAATGTGCTCCTTGCTTGGTTCTTCAATTGATTGTTCTTCTTTTGGTTTTCTTTTAGAAATTTCTTTTTTCTTAACTACTTTACTTGTTTCTAAGGAATTTATTGAATTTTCTAGTTAACAAGGCAATCTTGGCTTTATTTTTTTCTTTTTTACTTTCACTACTCTTCTTGTCAATATCAAAAGTTCCTTTAAAAGCTATGTTTTTTGCCTTTCTCTTTCTTTTTCTCTTTCATGCTTGAGAGACAGCTCATTAGTGAGAAATGAACCTATACGTTCATTTAATCCAAAGGTATTTAAATCTTTGGCCTCTTCTATAGTTATAACCTTTGGTCTCCATTCCTTGGGCAAACTATACAACACTTTCTTCACAAGTTGTGAATTTGGAAGGTGGTTCCTAAAAGCTTTCAACCCAACTACTATCCTCATGAATCTGCTGTACATTTAGGTAATTGTCTCTTCATCGTTCATCCTAAGCAACTCATATTCATGAGTAAGCAATCCCAGTTTTGACTCCTTGGCTCAAGTTGTACTTTCATGCAAGGTTTCTAATGTGTCCCAAATCTATTTTGCATTTTCACAAATGGACACTCTTTTGAAATCCTCTGGTCATAATTGTCACGACCCGAACTCCCCATCGAGCCCGTGACAACCGCCACGAGGCCTCGACAGACATTCTTCACCCGAATGCCGATTGGAACCCCGTAAGGCTTAGCATCAACTTTCGCATCTCCCCGGTGAGCAAAAATTATAAAATCTCGCATTTAAAAAAAACATAAGTCATTTTCAAATAAGAACAATAAAAAATTATTTTCTGGCTCATAGGGGCATTTTCGTAATTTTTCGTCAAAAATCTCAAAACTTGCTAAAAATGTAATAGGTAAGCAGAAAATATATATTTAATGATTTAAAAACAAAATAAGTATCTAAAACGTTCATTTGAAAGCAAATTGTTAACAACTAGTACTATTCAAAAATAATTAATAAAATATTCTATTTTCTCATAAAATAAATTTTTATAGAAATATTCGTAAATAATTTTTCGCACATGAAAGTAAAGTAAAAATTGTATGAATAGAAATACAGATAACCAAAATATAAGTTTTGATCTGCAATGACACGTGGGCTCCAATTGACCAAGAGGATGTAAGACTGTGAACTCTTACTTTCTATAATGCAGTTCCGAGCTTAGTTCTCGTCCTACTCGACTATCTACAAACTGTCCTGAGCCTGAAAAATGTATAGGAAGAAGGGGTGAGATTTTATAATCCCAGTGAGTAAACAGATACCATCTAAAGTATCTAAAGCCGAGTAAATGGAGACAATTAAAATAAGTCATCATAC
>NC_030851.1:35638743-35662445 GCF_000208745.1 Theobroma cacao
TGATTTTATTGCTTATTTTTCTCACTTCCGAAATATTTTATCCTAAACTACTCCTTTTGTCTTTTATCACTTTTAAACATTTTAATTCACCTCAATTTGCATTCGATCAACTTTATTTTTCACCATATCAAAGTATGGGTTATTTCAATAATACACAATACAAAGTGTTTTTAGCTTTGTCATTAAGTTGTACAAGTTTCTTATCTTTGTCATTCCAGTTTTTCCTAGACTTTGGTCCTACTTCATGACTTATAGTCTTAGTAGAAACATGAGAACCTTTTAAAAAAAAGTCCATACATCAAAATCAAGAGCTTGAATAAACATTTCCGTTCTCTTTATTCGAATAAGGATAATTTTCACCATTAAACAAAGGTGGTTTTACCAAAGATTGTTCCTCACCCAGGGGATTGGTTGTAGGACCTACTACCATGGCCTTTAAGCTTTATGGATCTTTCCTCAAGGTGTTTAAAAATGCAAAACTGAGACTAAAGCTCTAATTTCCAAGTCTTATTATCGTTAATCTCAATTGAATAAAATCAAGAGGGGGTGAATTAAGTATTTTGAAATCTAAAAAATCCCCTTTTTGTGCAAATCAAAAGCTCTTTTGCAAATCAAACACAAGAAACCTTTAGAAATCAAGCAAAAAGAATTTTGAGTGTCCTTTACTGAAAAGCTTTGAAATGATGATCAAGTAAGAAAATCAAGTAAGCACAAAAGACACTAAAAATTTATAGGGGTTCGATCTCAATACGTACGTCCTCTCCCATAGCTCACCAAAGAGATAGAAATCCACTAACTTAAATACTTTTTCAAGGCTGAAGTATAACTTATACAAAAAGTTCTTTCACAAGCTCAAGCACAACCCTTACACTTGCTTTTTCACGGATCAAGAAAAAGCTATCACTTGTATTTTCAAGGATCAAGTACAACTACCTTTTCAAGGGTTAAGGTATAACCACATCTAATTTCTTTACCTTTTCAAGGGTAAGGTATAACCTTTACAAAAGATTGCAAAGAATGAGAGTGATGCTCAAGGAGTTTGCCTTCAAGTAGGTGGAATACAACAATGAATATCGAAGAGATGAACTTGAAGGCTTGATGAAAGAGTAAGAGTTCAACTCAATAATCAACAAAGGATGAGAACATTAAGTTTTAAGAGTGAGAATGAGGAATTTTCTCTTGAAAGATTCATTCTTGCCTAAAATTTCTTCTCAATGTGCTCTCTCAACTCACAAAGGAGTTTCAACCCTCTTTTTATACTTTTTTTATGTTGGAAGTTCTCGCAGGGCCTTCATTTTATACTTAAAGACCTTAAATTACCATTGGGCTTTTGAATTTCAAAATTCTACCCTTTATCCTTGTTTTTTTTTGAATTGTCTAAAATACTTACAATCTGAGTCTCGATACTTTAAGTTCTTTGTTTGTTAATAGCTCGATACTGCAAATGCCTTTCTCAATACTTTTATCTTTCATGCAAAATTCTGACTAAGCCTTGTCTCGATACCATATTCCTTGGTCTCGATACATTTAAATTTCCTTTATGGAATTTGGCTTAAGAGATGTCATATCGATACTTGTACAAACTGATCTAGATATTGATTTACTTGGCAATTTTGAATTTTGAATCTTAAAGTTTTAATCTCAATACTGATGTAATATGCCTCGATACTTAGGCACTTCCTCTTTATTGTTCACTCTCTGAAGGTGTGGTCTTGATACTAAAAATCTTCATTCTCAATACATTTGGACTTCTTCTTTGGAGTTTGAAGTTTGAAGGCAAGATATCAAAATTTTGAAAATGTCTCGATACACAAATCCTTGCTTTCTAGAAATCTACATTACTGAGAAGTTGTCTCGATACTTTATGCTTTTGATCTCAATACTTCAGTATTCATTTTTTGAAAATATAACTCTTCTTGAGTGGAGTGTCGATGCCATCCAAAGCAATCTTGATACACCTTATTTCTTTGGTTGTTTCCTAAGGCGTACACAATCAAACTAATCTCGATACCCTTTCTTGAGGTCTCAATACTTCAAGTTCGTTTTAGCCTCTTAAGAAATATTGAACTTAAATACCCAACCTATTTATTACTTAAAGTCACAGGTTTTCTTTAAAGTCCAAATACACTAGGCATTAATAGTTTGATCATTTGCTTTTGTCATATTAAAACAAAGGATCAATCATAAAGCTAACTTGTATTAAAATGGATATTCAATATGTTAATCTAATACTCAAATATTCATGGAACTAGAGGAGTATAAGTATTTAAGTAAATGTTCAAAGTATGCATAAAATACTCTTAATTTCGAGAAATATATGTTAATTAGTTTCAAAGCATGTCTAAGGTATCAATCAATCATTTTTCAAGGAATTTTTTAATTTATATAAGAATGACAATTCAAGAGAGAATTTCTTTAATATGAACATATCATTAAATGCCCAAATAATATTCTCTATAAGCACTTTTAACATTCATCAACTTGTTCACTTAGCAAGTATGTGCTCAATTTGACAAGGATAAATATCAATTAAAGAAATGTGTGAGCACTTCGAATCAATATGGTACATGCAATTTCTCAATAATCTTTATATATTATGAATGATACCATTTACCTTTTTCTTGTCTTTTTGGCTTTAAACATGTAAATTCCTCCTACAAAAAAAAAAAAATTAAACCTTTGATATTGGTACCCCAATTTTCTTGGGTCCTTTAATGTTAGTAACCTTGGTTCCCTTTTAAACCAAACCAATCTTTACCACCTTACCATGTGGAGGCTTTTTTCTTTTTGGAACCCATACATATTTCACAACGTAATCTCTTTGTGTGATAATTCTTAAAAGGCAAGATAAAGTAGAATGTCTAAATTTAAGACACGATGTGAATCTAGAAAAACGATCATATTTTTCATTTTCTTTAGTAAAGAAATTTTTTAAGGTGTGTTTCCTTTTGAGTACCATCATAACCTAGACCTTCCTTGTTAAAGAAAGCCTTTTGCATTTCCAACATATCATTCAATTATTGTTGGCTATTTTGAAATTTTGAACATGTGCTATCCAAATCATCATCTTTCTTTTTCCAAGATTCAATTTCTTTTTGCATGCCTCTCGTGATATTTTCTAGCTCAGTCTTAGTTTTGACTAAAGCCTCATTTTTTACTTTGAGCTTAGATATGATACCTTTATATTTCTTCAAATTCAAACACCAAGTCATAATATGCATCTTGCAATTCATCAAAGGAATAATTATTTTCAGCATGAGCATAAGGATCAATATCATGAGGAATAGGATATAGCTTATAGTCATCAAGTGCCTTGAGACAAAGGTTTTGCAATATCATCATCATTATCTTATGAGTCATTACTATCACTCCAAGTTGTCATCATTCCTTTCTTTTTGATGTTTCTTAAGGTGATTCTCTTTTTGGGACATTCAAATTTAGTGTGACCAGGCTTTTTGCAATTATAACATATCAAATGACCTCTTACATGCTCTTCCTTAGGCATATACCTCATTGTAAGTTTCCTAGCTCTAATGTTTTTTTTCATAAATCTATTAAATTTTCTAGCTAGTGTGGCCATTTTCTTTACTTTTACACTTTCACTCTTGGTGCTCTTCTCCTCTTCCTCCACTATAGACTAGAGGGTTATTCCCTTTTTCTTAATTTCTTCCTTCTTAGGTTTTTTTTTTCTCGCTTTCATGTTTCAATGTCATCTTGTAAGTGAGTAAGGATCTTACTAGCTCTTTCAGTGTAAAATTGATGAGGTTTTTAGCTTCTTTTATAGCCGTTACTTTGGGTCTCCAAGATTTTGGTAAGCTTTAAAGAATTTTCTTTGCAAGTTGGGCATTGGGAAAGTCTTTCCCAAAAGCTTTTAAACCTCCAACAATGTTTGTGAATCGCTCAAACATCTCATTTATTGGTTCACCTTCCTTCATTCTAAAAAGCTCATAGTCATGTGTAAGTAATTCAATCTTGGATTCCTTGACTTGGTTAGTCCCTTCATAAGTGGTTTCTAAGATATCCCAAATTTGTTTTACATTTTCACACATTGACACCATGTTAAACTCACTAACACCTAAGGAGCAAAAGAGACTGTTATAGGCTTTGTAATTAATTTGAATCAATTTATTTTCTTTGTCATTCCATTATTTTTTTTTATCCTTAATAACTATTTTACTATCTATTTCTTTATAAGGCGCATGTGGACCATCTAATATAATATTCCAAACATCTAAGTCCATAGATTGTATAAATATTTCAATACGTTTCTTCCAATAAGGATAGTTAGTATCTACAAAAAGAGAAGGCCTTTGGATTGATTGCCCTTTACTAAGTACCGTGGTTGTAATTTTCATTTTGATAATTTAAGCTTCTACAATGGATCACTCAAGGTTGTTAAACCTGCAAAATTAAGCCTTAACTCTGTTATCAATTGTTAGTGTAGTAAGCTCAATGTAACAAATACCAAGAAGGGGTGAATTGGTATTTAAAAATTTTCTTTACAAGTTCAATGAAAAATTAATCCCTTTTAAAAACAAAGTTCCTTCTTGTGTCAAAACCAAAGCAAGTGATTTTTCTATAAAGCAAATAATCAATAATAAACCAAAATGCTCGAAAGTAAATAAAGACACAAGTACTTTTATAGAGGTTTGACTTTCTTAAAAGCTTATGTCCTCTCTTTTGGCTCACAAAGGAGTTTTGAATACAATCAAATAAATGTGCTTTTTAACGAGATTAAGCATTAAACCCTAACAAACGCTTTGTAATGGGATCAAGCAATAACCCTTATAACGTTTTTTCAAAGGATTAAACAGAACCACAAATGGTTTTACCAAGCTCAACCACATCCCTCACTAACTTTTTAAGGTTAAGTTAGAACCTTTACAACAGTGTGTACATAGGAGTCATAGCAAAAAATGCCTTTCAAAGGTGGTAGCTAAGTGTTTAAGTTTATGGTTACAAGAAAATAAATAATCTCACAATATTAACTCAAGAATAGCAAGTGAATCACTTTTCAAAGCTTGATGGAAGACTAAAGTGATGTTTGGAAAGAAATGAAGATGACACACCGAGGCATTGTGAAGACACTTAGATGTTGTGAAAGATACCAATCGTAGTGAGGTTAGAAACCCCATTAAGATGAGCACCAATCTTGGAGAGGTTAGAAAACTCCATTGAGGTGAACAATGGCCAAAATCTCACTTTGGTTGGCCAAACCTAAAATACTAAAATCTCTTACTCTTCTGACAAGAGCCTAGAAAAAATAAGCACTTTTGTTTACTAAAGAAAATATTCTTTATTAATTTTCAACTTGAATGTGTCTAACAATTAACCCAAGAGGGTTTTATATAACTATTCCTAAGAAGATAGCTTTCTTACTTTTCCTATGTGGGATAATTACAATTCTTAAATAAAAATAAATAAGGAAATAACCTAACTTAAACTTTCTTGGAATATAAGTAAAGTAAAAGATAACTAAGGAAAGATAATTATGGAAATAATCTTCCTTAACTTAATGTGCAAGTAACCTAATAACATACTCTTATATCATTCTCCTTGGATTGTAGAAAAATCGCCTTCAAAATCCATGTCTTCTTTGTCTTCCCCATAATAGGAAGAGAGATTAGCTACATTGAAGGTAAAAAAAACTTCATAATCTCAAAGAAGTTCGATCTTGTAAGCATTCTCATTGATATTTGAAATGGTCCATCAGCTCGAGGGGACAATTTTGTACAAGACTTAAGAAAACATTCTTTTTTTAAGTGAATCCACACTAAGTCTCCTTCTTTAAAACTAGCTGGCTTTTTGTGCTTGTTGGCTTGCATTTGGTATCTAGCAGTTTGATGAATAATCTTCTCTTGAACTTTTTCATGAAACTTCTTTATTTGCTTAGCTCATTCTTCGGCATCAGCACTTAATTCACAAGTACTTGGTAATGTAGAAAGGTCTAAAGGAATAAGAGGGTGTTTTCCATTCACTACTTCAAATAGACATTTTCTAATGGTTTGACTCACAAAATTATTATAAGAGAATTATGCTTGTGCTAACACAAGATCCCATTGGCGAATATGTTTGCCCATAAAGCTTCTCAATAACTTTTTCAAACTTTTGTTGACCACTTTTGTTTGACCATCGATTTGAGGGTGACTTGTTGAACTAAACTGCAAATGAGTTCCTATTTTCCTCTAAAGAGTTAACCAAAAATGACTCATGAACTTCACATTTTGATTTGAAGTGATTATTTTTGGAATTCCATGAAGACGTGCACTTTATTTGAAATACAAATCAGTTATGTGAGAAGCATCATCTGTTTTATGGCATGGCACAAAATAAGCCATTTTGGAAAATCTGTCGACGACCACCATTACAGAGTCCTTTTGCCTTTAAGTTCTTGGCAAACCCAAAATAAAATCCTTACTCACATCTACTCAAGGAGCTTTAGGAATGGGTAACGGTTTATACATACTAATGTTTTGATTTCCAACCTTGGCAGTATGGCAAGTAAGGTACCTTTGAATATGTCGGATGACATCTCGTTCCACCTTGGGCCAATAAAATTTTTCTTTCACAAGAGCCAATGTTTTGTCTTTCCTAAAATGTCTAGCTAATCCTCTATTATGAGCTTCCCAAATTATAGATTAGCGTAGAGAACATTGAGGGATGCATAGTTGGTTACTTTGGAAAAGATACCCTTATTGTTGGTGAAATTGTCGATAAGGATGTTGAGAACTTGACTTCCATATCTCACCAAATTCAAGATCTTTCTCATATAATTCTTTCACAACTTCAAAACTAGCAACCTTTAATTGTAAGGTAGAGAGAAGAAAAAGGTGACGATTTAAAGCATTAACTACCTTATTTTGCACACCTGACTTGTGCTTAAAGAGAATTGGAAAAGCTTGAAGAAACTCACTCTGAGCTGCATGTCGGTGATTTAGCTTACGTTTGGAGTTGAGATGTTTAAGAGCTTCGTGGTCATAATACAATACAAATTCCTTTGTCAACAAATAGTGGCTCTAATGGTCTAAGGCTTGAATAACGGCATAAAACTCTTTATCATACGTTAAGTATTTCAACAGTGCATCTTTGAGTTTCTCACTAAAGAAGGTAATTTGTCATCCCTCTTAAGATAGAACAGGATCAATACGTACATTGGAGGCATCACAATCAACTTTAAACACCAAATTAAAATTCAAAAGTGCAAGCACGAGAGCCTTAGTAATCCTCTCTTTCAATTCCTGAAAGCTATGTTGTGCTTTGGTACTCCATATAAAACTATCTTGCTTGAGGCATTCAGTAAGTGGAGCAACAATAGCACTGAAATTTTTTATGAAATGCCGATAAACAAAGTTCGGTCCATGAAATCTTTGAACGTCATGAAGTGACTTTGGAACTAGTCAGTTGATAATAGGAACAACTTTGCTTTGGTCCACTTCAATTCCTTGGCTTAACACAACCAATCACAAAAAGATAACTTCATTTGTCACAAATTTGTACTTTTTTAAGTTAGCAAAAAGCTTTTACTCTCAAAGTACTTCAAAGATTTGCCGTAAATGTTCCAAATGTTCTTTCTGACTTCGTCTAGACACCAAAGTATTAACAAAATAAACCACAACAAACTTCCTAATAGAAAGGAGAAATACCTGGTTCATTAGACGTATAAAGGTGCTGGTTGCATTAGAGAGGCCAAATGGCATAACTGCCCATTCATATAACCATCACAAGTTTCAAATGTAGTTTTCCATTCATCTCCAGGTCGTATTCGAATTTGGTGATAACCATTACACAGATCAATCTTGGAAAAAATAATAGCACCATGCAATTGATCCCATAAATCATCAAGTCTCAAAATGCAAAAACGATACTTGATGGTGATTTTGTTCACGACACGACTATCAAAGCACATACTCCATGTTCCATCTTTTTTTGAAACTAATAAAGTAGGAACAACATAAGGGCTAACACTTTTTCTTACCAAGCCTTTATCCAAAAATTATTTGACTTGATGTTGTAACACCTTATGCTCTTGCAGACTCATGTGACAAGTAGGCTTTTTTGAAATTACAAAACCAAGAATGAGATTGATGGCATGTTAGATATCTTGCATTGATGGCAGTCCATGGGGTATCTCATCAGGTACAACATCACAAAACTCTTCAATTATGGGCTTAACATCCTTGAGTAAGGATTAAGATACTTCATTCTCCTCACAAACTAATAAAAGGTATAAAAAGTTTGACTCACGATAAGCTTTATTTAGGCCAGATAGAGCAATCATTGCTTTATCTTCCTTTTGTCTTTTTGGTCAGTCTTCAAGCTTTAGTGGAATCAATATAATTTTTATTTCATCCTTGACGAAGCAGTAATTCTTTCTATCATGGTGAGCTCAACGATCATATTGCCATGGGCGTGCCAACAACAGATGGCATGCGTCCATTGGGATAACATCACGCCAGACTTCATCATGATACTAATTCCTAATAAAAAATTGAACACAACAACATTTCGTTACCTTAACTTCATTTCTTTTTCTTAGCTATTGTAGCTTGTATGGATGAGAGTGTGTCTTAGTTGGAAGCTTCAACTTTTCCACCATGTAGTTGGCAACAACGTTCTCTCAACTTCCACTATCAATAATGATGTTGCAACCTTCCCTTTGAATGTGGACCTTGTATAGAAAATGTTGTGGTGTAACCAACTTTCATCTTCAATTATCATAACAGTGTTAAAGTTATGGCAAACAACAAGAGCTTCTCCATGGTCAACAGGAACTTCATATGTCTCATCTTCGTTGAGTATTTCTATATTATTCTCTACTTCTTCCATGATAGGTTCTTGCATAACTTTTTCTTTTACTAAAGAGATAATTCTTCGATTTGGACAATCAGAAGCAATGTGCCTAAATCTTTGACATTTGAAGCACTTCTTGTTGCCATTAAAAGTACGAGTAGACGTAGTGTCTTTATCATTATTGCTTGCAGTTTTAGAAGAGTTTACCTTTGAAGGCGGAATGCTTACCGAACTTTATCTCCCACAATTTAAGGTAGAATCTTTTTGTCGAGATGAACTCATTAAGCTTTTTCGTGATCATTTTTTCTCAACCTTTAATGCTAATCTGATGACATCATTTAGGTTCCAATATGGTTGTAGTTGAACAACATCCGTAATTTCAACATTAAGACCTCCAAGATAATGAGCTATAGTTTGCTCTTCAGGTTCCTAAACATTGCACTTCATGTGAAGTTGCTCAAACTCCATTGTATATTCTTCTACTGATATTGTTCTCTATCTCAAGTGATGAAATTTAATAAAAATCTCTTGTTGATAATGCTTAGGAAGGAACTTATGCTTGAGTTCACAACGTATCTTATCCCATGTTTTGATCTTGTTACGACATTCTCTTTCTTGTTATCGTTTAAGATTTTCCCACCAGATAGAGGCATGTTTTGTTAATTTTATTGCAACAAGCTTCACACATTTTTCATCAAGAACATCTTTAAACTCGAAAACGCTTTCCACTGTGTAGAGCTAATCAAGAAAATCATTAGGGTGAAGCTTTCCTTCAAACTAAGGAATGTCTACCTTAAGTCCCAAATCTCTATTAACAGCAATTCTTAGATGAAGTATAGGTACTTCTTCATCAAAAGACAATTCTTGATGGAAAGGATTAGTATTATCCTCTTCATCACTAAAGCTACTGTTGTTGATTTGAACAGCATCACATCTTACAAGTTGCTCTTGTAATCCTTGAACTTGGTGACGCAATTCCTTTACCTCGATCTTGTGAATAGCTTTTTGATGATTTTGGCATCTTAGCTGCATTTTGTTGGTTGAACAAAGATAGTAGAAACCCGACAACAAACTCAAACTATGCAGTGAACAATGATTTTCCCGCTTTGATACCAAACTGACGTCGAGTTGTTGTGAAGACACTTGGATGTTGTGAAAAACACCAATTGTGGCAAAGTTGGAAACCCTACTAAGGTGAACACCAATCTTGGCAAGGTTAGAAAACCCCACTAAGGTGAACAACGACCAAAATTTCACTTTGATTGGTTAAACTAAAGATACTAAAATTTCTTACTCTTCTAAAAAGAGCCTAGAGAAAATAAGCACTCTTGTTTACTAAAGAAAATATTCTTTATTAATTTTCAACTTGAATGTGTTTAACAATTAACCCAAGAAGGCTTTATACAACTATTCCTAAGAAAAAAGCTTTCTTACTTTTCCTATGTGAAATTATTGCAATACTTAAATCAAAATAAATAAAGAAATAACCTAACCTAAACTTTCTTGGAATATAAGTAAAAGATAACTAAGGAAAGATAATTATGGAAATAATCTTCCCTAACTTAATGTGCAAGAAACCTAATAACATATTCCTATATCAGAAGATCTTTGAAGCTTTTCTCTAGGGTTTCCAAGTGTTTCTTTATCTTCTCTTACTTCAAAATGAGTAAAAAAGGTCTATTTATACTAACAAGGAGATTTGGAGTCATTGGACACAAGTTTGAAACAAATCTAGCCATTACTGAAGCTTAAAGATCGACTAGCAAGCCTTGAGGATCAATTGAGGCTCTTTAAAATTTGAATTTCCAATTTTTACTATTCAAGAATCAATTGGCACTCAAAAAGGATCAACTGAGGCTTTCTCTTTTTGAGTTTTCACACTTGTTCTACTATTAGATAGAGTGGAGCTTCTCTAGGATCAACTAGGCCTTGGTTTTCTTCAAGTTTTCCTAACGTTCTACCTTTATATTGATTGTTCTCACTCTAGGATCGAATAGAAATTTGTTTCTTTAAGACTTATTATCATTTTGGCACTTAACTTCAACTATATCTTCTTTATGAACAAGTATCAAGCTAAGACATGTTTGCTCTATGTTTTCTTAGTTGAAGACTCATTGTTTGAAAGCTTTGTGATATTTCCTAATCATGAATGGCTTTTCAAATGTATCAAAGGATTTTAGGACGATGAAAACATGATTTGGATAATTTCAAATTCTTGTGAATAAATCTAGAGTGCTATGCAATTTCTTCAAATCAAAAGATAAGACATCTCAAGGCTAACATTCTCTATACTATTTTCTTTGATTAAAGAGGTAATGGCCCTTGGTACTTAGACTTTAGGAGAGTACTTTTTGATTAGGAAAAAGATCTTTTGAATGAGTTAATAGAAACCATACAAAGTGTGGATATAGTGATCATTTAATATGGGATTGGATAGCGAAGGCATCTTTTTTGTTAAAAATGCCTCAACTATTTTAGGTGACCAACTTTAACTAGGAGCTCTTAAGATTTGGATTCCTCCATTTGGAAGTACATTCCACCCCAAAGTTTTAATGCCTTATGTATGGTTGTTATGGAATGTATACCCATAAAGGCTTCCTTAATGTTAAAGGAATATCATTTGTAAACAAAAACTTATAGTGTAACTGGTGTGGGCTATTTGAAGAGGCTTCTGTACATTTTCTCATCACTGGCAAATTCTCATGGTTAGTATAGTGCTATGTATTTGAATGGTGGGGCTTCAAGTGGGTATGCTTAAATTCTATCGCAACATTGTTCCGCTTTTGTAAAGACTTGATGCCATGTAGTCAAATAAAGAAGAGATAGTTAGCAAAGGTGGAAACAACCTTTTGGTCATCATGGCTTACGAGGGATGATCTAACCTTTAATTGCAAAAGATGGGAGGTGGAAAAGGTAGATTTTTTTGCTTAGCCAAGAAAATAAATGCATTGATAGCTTTTATATATACAAAAGAGAGTACCACCCATGGGTGCAAGAGCACAAAAGCTGTCACTCAATATAGAACATCAATGGAAAAGAAAATATATCAAGGCCTGATAGGAATCACGTGATGAAATAGAAAGTTCCACCTAGTTAAGTAGTCAAACATAACGCTATCGGGGCAATTGTGAAAATGTTAAATACTAGAGACAAAAACAAAACACTAGAGTTACGAAGTTGAAAAAGTGCAGCTTCAATAAGAGACAAAATCACAACTAAAGCAAAGTTGAATAAGAGACCACACCGCATCCATAGAACATAATGCCTAAGAAACTGTTGACTCCATGTGTTTTTTATGATAACAAAACATTCCTTATTAATTAATGTCTAACTACATTACTTAAGCATTTAGGATTTAGTTTAATTCTCATAATAAATTTGATGTTTAAAAGTAAATCAAGAAACTTGCTCATTTAGAAGATAAGTTAATTACTTAACGAAGCAAAGAAGAAAAGACTTAGTGTAAATAGAATGTTGTTAACTAATTAACATGAAGCCGTAATCAGTGAAAGCAAAACTAGGCACTAAACTTCTTAAGTGAAAATGGAAAAGCTTTCATCAGTTAGCACAAGGCTTAACTGATTAAGGAGGTACTGGATGCAAAATAGAAAGTTGTTAATCGGTTAATCAAAAGTGTTAATAGGTTAAAGGATAAGCTTGAAGAACTTAAAAATGACAAAATTCAAATTCAAAGTCACCAAATGAAGAAATTCAAATTTAAAGGTTTTTTAATTGGTTAGAGTCCATTTTAATCAGTTAAGGATGAAGAAAGAGAAGCTTCAATCAATTAAAGGGAGCAATAATCAGTGGAATGAAGGTTGGCCAAAAATAGTGCTTGAAGGTGTCCCAAAACAAAAAGCTATTGATTGGTTATAGTTCCCTTTAACTGGTTAACACAGTGAAAAGAATTGTCAGACATTGTAAGTTAAAGAAAACTTAATCAATTAATATGTATCTTTAACCGATTAATGAAGCACTGTCAACACATTTGAATTTAAGCACTAGAAGACAAAATAACAACTAGAACAAGGCCACAATTGTCCAATGGTCAGAATCTACCTGTAATGACTAAAAGCGATCTCTTAAGTATAAAAAGCCTCATCAAAACGAGTTGTAGAGAAGTTCTAAAGAGTTTGAAAGAGTCAAAAAGAGCAAAAACCTTTTCTTGTATACTTGTATTCCACTCTTATCCTTTGTAAAGTGTTTGAGTTTGAACTTATACATCTTATATTAGCTAGGTGATCAATTTTACTCTATGTTTTCTTCATTTCTTGATTTATTAGAGTGTACGAGGCACTTTAAGAGTTATTGAAAGGGATTAAAGCTTAGGTTAAAAGCTCACCTTGTAAAAGCTTGGTGGAAGTTATTAATTCCACTGGTTATAATGAAATGGAGTTGAAAATCCTTTATTGGGAAGATCAAGGTAATGGATGTAGGTTAGGTAGACTGAACCACTTTAAATATTGTGTTTAGTCCTTTTCTTTTAACCTTTCCTTACTTGGTGCTTACGAACCTCAACAAGCTTTAAGCTGTCCATCTTAAATCCTCTAAGAAGCTTTCATCTTTTAAGGAATTACCTTTAAAAATATTTAGAAGTGCTATTCATCCCCTTCTAGCACTCTTTTTTAGACCAATAAATGATATGAAAGCCTAACCCTTGATTTTAAGGCTTAACATCCTTAGGGGAGATCTAATGGCTTTGCAAAAGTCTAATATCACTAAAGGTTAATCCACAAATAGGCCTCTTCTATTTGATGGATCAAGCTACCCATATTGGAGCACTAGAATATATATTTACATTAAAGCTTTAGATTATGAGATGTAGGATGTGATCACTCAAGGTCCTTACATTCCCATTGGTGTGAATCTTATCTTTGGTAAGAAAATGCCCAAGCTTAAAAAAAAAAAGTGGATTAAGGTAAAAATGAGAAAACTTCAGATAAACTTCAAGGCCATTAACACTCTTCATTGTGCTTGAAATCTTATAAAGTTTAACAAAATTTTTGGTTGTTCCACAACCAAAGAAATTTGGAAGAAACTTAAGATCATACATGAAAGGACTTCTCAAGTAAAAGAGTCTAAAATTGCCCTTTTCTCTCATAATTATGGAATGTTCAAAGTGGAACCAACTGAAGACAATACCACCATGTTTGATAGGTTCACCAACATTACAAACAAGCTCAATCAACTTGGCAAACACATCACAAAACATGAATTAGTACAGAAACTACTTAAAAGCTTTCCAAAAAGCTAGAAATCTAAAGTCACTGCTATTTGAGAAGCTAAGGACCTTAATACAATCACTCTAAATGTAATTTGTGGGTCTTTTCTCACATAAGATGGAAGTGGAAAAAAAAAAGATAAGAGGGAAGCTAAGCAGAAGATAAAAAGTCTAGCTTTAAAGGTGAGTACACTTGAAAAAGAATTAGAAAATCTTTCAAGTGGTGGGGATGAACAACTAGCCATGATAGCTAGAATATCTGAAAAGATCATGGGGAAAAAAGATAGAAGATTTGGACAAAGAAATCAAAGAATGGATCAACGTTCTTCATGGAAGAAAAAATACAAAAATGAGTCCTACCAAAAAGATAAGGTGGTGTGCTTTGAATGCAAAAAACCTGACAAATTCAGATTCAAATGCCTATTGCTCAAGGAGGAATCCTCAAAGAAGATCAAAAGGCCAAGAAAAGCAATGGTGGCTATTACATGGTCAGATAGTGATTTTTCTAGTTCAAAGGATGAGAAAGACAAGGTGATAGAAAAAAGTAACTTTTGCTTGAAGGCAAAAGATAAAGACCCTAAGGTAACATCTAACTTATGTGATATTTCATATGATGATCAAGATGACTATAATTACTTATATGCTCAACTTGAACAGCTAGCTTTGAAATATAAAGTTTTAAAAAAGAAAGTCATGTCATTAAATGACAAATTAAAAAAAATCAAGCATGATTTTGATTCTATTTTTAAACAAATAAGTATTTTTCAAATTGAACTTGAGCTTTCCAAAACAGATTTTGAATCCTTGAAATAGGAATTAGAGAGTAACAATGAACCTTTACAAAAGGCCTTGAATGAAAATGTTGCTCATAAAATTTCAATGGAAGAAATTTCAAAATTGAAATTTGACAAGGAAAAAGAATCTAAGAGAAATGCCAATTTTTGAAAGAAAAAGAATGCATTTTCATCATATTGTTATATTTGTGGCATAAAAGTTCACATCTCTCATGATTACTATCATAAGTGAAGAAACCTTCCCAAAACCAAATTGGTGAAAGTGCCAAAAGGTTCATTTATGCCCATTAACCTCTAAGGAACCTTCCCAAAACCAAATTGGTGAAGGTGCCCAAAGGTTCATTTATGCCCATTAACCTCTAAGGACCCATCAAAGAATAAGTACCTTTAAAGTAGAACTGTAAATTTGTTTTGTAGGTTGAGTAAGGGCAAAAAGAACAATGTTTGAAAGCTCAACTAGAGGAAAGGTAGCCTTAGTATATGGACAGTGGTTGCTCAAGACATATGACCGAGAATGAAAGATTATTTGTCAAGCTTGATAGAAAGAAAAATGGAAGTGTCTCTTTTAATGATGACTCCAAAGGTATTATCCATGGAATTAGAATCATTGGTAAGACTTCTCAAACTCAAATCAATCATGTCTTACTTGTTAAATGTTTAAAGCATAATCTATTGAGTATTAGTCAACTTTGTGATAAAGAATATAGAGTTAGTTTTTATTCTCGTGGATGCTAAGTTATTGACATTAACATTAATAAAGTAATATTCATTGGCAAAAGAAGTAAGAACATGTATGTGATCTCTCTTGATGAAATTAAGAATGAATCATGTCTCATGGCTAATGATGTATGCAATAGTTAGTTGTGGCATAGAAGACTTGGACTTGCTAGCATGCATACAATTTCAAAACTCTTAAGAAAAGACTTGGTTGTTTGACTTCCAAAGATTTCTTTTGAAAATGATAAAGTTTGTGATGCATGTCAATTTGGAAAACAAGTTAGAACTTATTTCAAATCAAAGAAAGTGATTCCAACTTCCAGACTACTTGAACTATTACATGTTGACTTGTTTGGACCTATCAATGTTGTTAGTTTAGGAGGCAAGTCATATGACTTTATTATTATTGATGACTATTCTAGGCATACTTGGTATATTTTCTTGCTCACAAAGATAATGCATTGCCCACTTTTGCTAATCATTGCAAAAAGTTTCAAAATGAAAAAAGGCTTACCATTACTAGTGTTAAAAGTGACCATGGTAGTGAATTTGAAAAAGATAAATTGGAAACAGTTTGCAATGAAAATGGCTTTGATCACAATTTTTCAGCCCCTAGAACTCCACGAAAAAATGGAGTTGTAGAGAGAACAAATAGGACTCTGAAAGATATGGCAAGAACAATACTTTGTGAAAATAATTTCCCAAAATACTTTACGCTGAAGTAATAAACACAGTAACCTATATCTTGAATAAAGTTTTCATTAAACCTATGATTTCAAAAACCCTTTATGAGCTTTATAAAGGGAAAAAACCAAACATTTTTTATCAAGCTCAGCTTTACAATATGTTTATTATGCCATTCCTACATAAAAATACATGTTTGCTTACTTGGTTACCTTGAAAATCGTTAAAGGACGATATTATACCAAATAGTATAATTAAGTTGAATTAAGCCTCGAACTAGTCCAAATAGAGATTTTAAGATGAAATTGAGAATTTTAAAACTCCAGAATAACTTAAAATGGTGATTCGGAATTCGAGGACCGATTTGGAGTCAAATTGGAATTTTCATGACCTAGGGGTAAAATGGTTATTTTGCCACTTGAGGTTAAAATTTGAAATGTTGGATGCAATTTTTGACTAAGATTGATCATTTGAAGTATAATTTCCGTTTGAGAAGTGAAAAATTTTAATTCCGACATTTTTCTGAGCATAGGGGTAAAATAGTCATTTGCCACCCTAAGGGCAAAATTGTAATTTTACACCACCCAACACTTGTCCAGCACATGAATTTCACCCATTATTATCATGAATAATTGAAGGATTTTATGTGGTGGAGAAAGAAAGCTTAATAGTTAAGAATTTAAAAATAGACCAATGGTAAAGTGACAAGTGTCAAGCTTTATTTCTTTATTATTTTCCTTATAAATTAGCACAAAATCAGCCTATTTCTCTTCATTATGGATGGCCAAAGCAAGAACAAAGGAAGAAAAGAAAGAACAAGAACCCTAGGGTGAAAATTCAAGAGAAAATTGGTTGATTTCAAGTAATCAAGCAATCAAAGGTAAAATTTCTTGATTTTGACTTGTGATCTACCTTTCCCATACATTCTTTTGCATTTTCCATGGTTGAATCACAAGATATCATGAAGGATAATGTGCTTATCAAACCCTAGAAGAGAGAATTTGATGATGATTTAGATAGAGTTTTAAGATATATGGATGTTTTTAGTTGTTTATGGTGTTAAGTGTAAGAATTAAGCTTGAAATTCACATATTCCTCATGAGTTCATCATTGGCCAAATCTTCCTTGTAGAGTGTTGATGGTGGATTTGATTTTATTTCAAGTGAATTGGTTAAGAAATGATGAATTATGGTGAGAAAATCAAGTAGGAAACATCTTAGTGTTGATGCACCCACCATGGCCGAATTTTCCAAGAGAAAATGTGATGATGATTTTGCCATATTTCAAGTTATTTGACTTGTGTTTGGTGATTTTAAGTATTGGGAGAAAAATGGAATTATTGGAGTTAAATTGGACATATTGGCCAATTAATCAAGTGATAGATCAAATTAAGCCAATACCGTTTTATTTAGGTACACAATTGAATTTGTGTAGAACACTGTGTTTGGACGATAATCTGAACAATTTACATTCCATTTCATGCATTAGTATAGAGCCTAAATTGGTTTTATAACAATTTAGCACAAATGTAGTAAATGGCTTACTGTGCATTATGTCAAAGTGCTGAGCATTCTAGCAAAAGTAAAGAGATAGTACCCGAGGATCAAGAATCAGAGTACTTGGAATTCGACTCTCGAAATAGTGAGTAACCTTCCTATCATCTTAATTATCTAAAGTGATTTTTATCCGATTTTGTGATTTTATGGAAAATGAGTTAAATGGTAAATCCTTGTGTTTTATAATTAAAATGTGATTTAATGAAATGATTTTATAACATTGTCTTGAAATGAAATGATGGTTTGAAAATAGAGTAATTGGAGACTATTTTCATGTGATGTAAATTCATGGTTTGAATTGAATGGCTGATGATAATATTTGCATGAATGGCTGAATTGGTATTTGTGTTGAAATATATGAACTGTGTATTTAGCCTTGAGAGGCTGGATTGTGATATAATTGCCATGTCATGCTATTGCAAATTTTATCGTATGGTGGGTTTAGCTTGTTGCAGTGGGCGAGTTCCGTGGACCAACCTATTAGAGGGGCATGGTAACCCTGTTATATTTTTACCTCAGTCAGAGAGGCGTGTAGGGTAACTCCCGAGGTATAACTTTAGAGTTCACTTCATGCCAAACCACCACGTGAGGGTGAACTTAGCCAACACCAAGGAAAGGCTATGTTTTCAAAATAAAAATATGATTTATGAGTACATGACTTTTTAACAACCTTGGCAGACTCGGTTGGGATAGCCCCAGGCCAAGGTATCCCTGATAACTGAGTATAAGAATGATTTTGGCACGAGCCAAAGTTTTAAGAAATTCATAAGCCATGTTGATTACTCGATTTATATGAATTGATTTTATTTGGTTGAAATGAGTTGAAAGGTGATAAATTACAATATGATGATCTATTTTAATCTATCTCCATTTACTCAGCTTTAGATATTTTAGATGGTATTTGTTTACCCACTAGGATTATATAACCTCACCACCCTCATTTTCACCCATTTCAAGCTCAAGATAGTCGGTAGATAGCTCACTTTGTTGAGGTCTACAGTTGGACTTGCATCCTCAAAAACTGTAGGTTTACTGCTTTTGATACTTTTGGTCGTTCGTGGGCCCACGTGTCACTGTAAATTAAATTTTATACTTTGGTTATTTGTATTACAATATGTATGAATTTATTTAGCTTTTACGCTACAAAAATTATTTACCGGTAACTCTATAAATATTATTTTATAAGAAAATAGAATATTTTATTGAATATTTTTATTATATTCAAATAATCATAATTTCATTTTAAATAAAGGTTTTAGACATTTAAACTTATTTTTGATTATGAATTATGTGTTTTATACTCGCATACTACATTTTTAACTAGTTTTGAAATTTTTAGGGAAAAATGACCAAAATACCCCTGTGAGACAGATATCACTTTTTTTATTTATTTAAGTTGGAAATAACTTAAAATCTTTTAGAACATGATATTTGGCAACGATTACTCACAGGGAAAATGAGAAACTGATATTAAAGCCTTGTAGGGTTTCGATTGACATTTCGGGTAATGAGTGTCGATCGAGACACCGCGATGGTTGTCACGAGCTCTAGGGGAGTACCGGGTCATGACAATTAGAGTGGTATCAGATCTTTTGGTTTTAAAGATTAGAACTTTTGGGTTTAAAGTTGTTTTAAAGTTGTTTTAAAAACTACAGTGTTAGTGTGGCCCAAGTTAAGTTAAGTTAGGTTTGATAGAATAGAATACATGCATCTGCATATAGAATTTGAAGTTGTTTAGACTCGTTCTGTTTTTTCTTATAGATTTTAAGGGAGCATAAGTCATAGACAGGGAGCTATATGAACTCTTGTTCTCAGTAATCCACTTCCTTGTTAATGTCATGTAAAGGTCATAAGTAGGGCCATTGTCCGGGTTTAAGATGCCACCCATGACACGAGCCAGTGTTAGAGAGATCTTAAAACGAATGCTCCTAATGAAAGATTAATGAAATGATATATCCCTCTGATTAAAGATGGAGAAATTTGGAGTTGGACTAATAGGCTGTGATAATTTATTCATTTGGTGGAGTTATAATTGAACTCATGGTTGTCAATTGAAAAAAGATTTAGGGACTATGGATTGTATTGGGGTTAATATAAAGGAGCACGTGTGATAATGGTAATAAGGGGAGTACTTTGATTAGAATGAATAGTGATGGTTGTAATTCACTTTGAGTGTATAAATTAAGCATTGAGGTAAAAGTAAACTCATACTTATGTGCATGAAGATAAGAACACTATGTTAATTGAGCTTGTTATGCCCATATAAAAGTGGTGTTGGGATTTTGAAATATTTTATATGTGAATATGTGTTGAATAGGTACAGCAGCTTAGAGGGAACTGGTGTTGATTTCAATTAAGCGATTGTGAGATTTCAAGAATTGATTGGACCTATTATAGTTCATGAATATAAGCACATGAATTAACTCGAGAGTGAGTATCAATGATTACTATAATTGATGTGTGGTCATGAAGTAAGAAGTTAGTAAACAAATCTGCTCTAAGGATGAGCTTGAACTTTGCTATGCATAGCAGAGGGAGCCAAGGGATTAATGGACTAGATGTGGAATTGGCAGCTTGAGGTTAAATGACTTGAAAATGTCGAATCTAGTCTAAGTGCCATATGAAGTTCTATAATTGAGACTGATATACGAATTACTTGAAATATCAATTTAAAAGTTTATTCGGTTCAAAGTGTGGCCTATGATACGAATGATCAGTCTTGAAGGTGATATCCCTAAAGTAAGAAATTTAGAAAATATTGATGTTTGGATATACTATAAGAGAGAGAACTTCTGCATCCTAAGTTTAAGGCAACTTTGACCTTATGATCGCAAAGGCAAGGTGTAATAACTAAGTAAATTATTCACTTAATAAATGTAATTGGTTATTGATGAATAAAGTCAAGATCTTAACATTTAGTGGTGTACAATTTGATAATTATGTATTTAAGAGTTATTTGGAGACAATTCCTTCATAAAATTTGCACTAAATGCTATGGTAAAGGCATATCAATGTTAATATGGAAATGTATCCAGGAATGATCTTAACATACCACCAAAGGAGAATTAAACATGTTAAAATTAATATTCTAATAGTGTGCATATGATAGAAAGCTAGTTTGTAAGTTATAGTTTTCATGATCATGAAATATATAAAGATTATCAATATATGGACATACACTTGGAGTTGTAATTTACAAGTTTGGAGTATTTAAGATATGATTAAAAGGAATTAGCATTAGTTAAGGTACGTAAATCTTTTAATTAATTTCTGTGGAGTATGCATGATAGTAGAATGGAGGAACATAGTGTCGTGATACTATACGGTAAAGTTACTGTACAATATGAAAAGAGTATTCTAAAGTGGGATTCATTGATTGTTGACAAGTGTTATAGGATGAGATGAATTTGAAAATATCGACTTTATCTATTATATGTGATAAGCGCAAGAGGATATAAATGGTTATGGAAATTGTAACGTAAGCTTAGGGGAAAACCAAATGGTTGAGAATGATTAGTGTAGTAACCTTAAAAATAGATGAATAACATTGATTAAGTAAACTTTAACAGCCATCGTGCTACGGTGCTAAGAACACTTCATGTCTAGGACGCATAAATAAAATGAGACAGATGTGATGTTGAACTTACGAGTTGACCTAAAGTCATTGAACTTGATTCTAAGTTTTGTTAACTGGAGTTTTAAGGTTTTGGAAGGTATTGATATGAATGAGTTAAAGCTGAAATAGTTAAAGGCGTTCCCTTCGAGGGGGGGGAGCAAAAGGTTTGGGGTTCAAAACTTGGTGAGAAAGTCCTGCAAGGCTTGTAGTGCTGCCCTTAGGCACGGGGTTATGAGTAAGTCAAGTGATGGGGATCCAGACATAACAATACCTTGGAGTGGGCCTCGAAGGGGATGCCACATAAATGGCTAAGTTACGGGTTAAGTGATCACATGTTGTGAGACATAAGTTTAAGATAGATATCCCCAAGGAAATACTCAAGAGAAGTTCTGCCATGATCTCGTGAAAGCAAGTACTAAGTTATGTGGTTATAAAAAGGAAGCTGTAAGTTGAGAGTAATATTCATATTAACATTGAAAGGTACTTGAGGAGAATCTAGTGTCAAGTTTTGCAATTTCAAGTGCAATTTATAAATTGGCTAAGGGAGAACGATTTATGTTCATATGAAAAAGTGGAACAAAGGATGATTGAAGTTGACCTTGATAATGAAGTCAGATAATGAAACTTTCCTAATATATTATGGAAAATTAGAATTCGAAAATGCTTGAGGCATACATGATTCAAATGAGTCTGAGTCTTAAGTGACAAATCAATATCGGAATGCAATAAGGATACAATATATGTAAGAGGCATGAAAGATAATCAAGGAAGAAGGATGACTCTTAGGAATTGTGGTATTGCAAAAGATGCAATGATCAAGTTAAGATAAATCTTTGAGGCATCAATGGGATTATAAAGCATACATGCATAATAGATTATAATTCAATGGAGATGACATTGTGATGCAATGATATATAGTACAAGGAAACTTAAGCATATAATTGGAAATGATAAGAAGAGAGTATAAGTATGTAAATGATGTGGAACTATGCACAGGCATGATGAGGATTTATATGAATTATGAAGATTATTTTATTGAATCTTGGTTAGGGATGGGAATGAACAAAGAGAAATTAGTCTGAAGGCATTTGAAAATAGAGACTCATATACATAATGAGGAATATGGACATTTGAATGTGCGTGTATACGTATGTGTGGAGTTAGTGATGTACCCAACTACAATGAAGAATGGTTTTAGTGGTTCGAGATTTGAACTCAATATATTTGATGAGTTGTATAGATAATGTAATGATCAAGAATCTTATCAGAAATCGATTTATGATGACTTAAGGAATTTTGGGGAAATATTTAAGGCAATGTAATCTATAGTGCGATTAAGCCATATGAGATGGATTAATAGGATTAAGAAGATTGAAATTTCCTAAATGCAAGGTAAACATGAAGTATGTGAAAATAATTGAAGCCATTAATCTTCCCTAACGCTGAGGATATGTACAGGAATGAGTATGGCGTGTTAATAATGTCATGAACTACACAATATTATATGAGGATATGATGATTGAATGAATGTCAAGAAGTTTGATATGGAATGAAGTAATGAGATAGTGATTCGTATACCTAAATAAGTTTAAAATGTGATCGAAATTGGTATGATTGAGATGGAGTTATGGTTCAAGTTTAATGGTAGTAACGGAAGCATGCTTTGTGTCTCGATATAAAAGATCATAATTGTGAAGGGTACGTTTATCTGATTTTAAAGGATAATAATAGACATAAGTGAAGTACTCGAGTTGAATTGGAGGTAAATGAGGTGAACAAATCGAAATTCCCTATAAAGGGGAAGACATAAGAAGTCGAGCATTGGATGAGAAAACAATACCCTCACCTTTTCTCAAAGTTTAGTAAGTGAAAATTTGAGGTCAAAATTTTATTTTAAGGGGGGTAGAGCTGTCAAGCTCAACTCTACAATATGTTTATTATGCCATTCCTACATAAGAATGCATGTTTGCTTACTTAGGTATCTTAGAAATCGTTAAAAAATGGTTTTGTACCAAATAGTACAATTAAGTTGAATTAAGCCTCGAACTAGTCCAAATAGAGATTTTAAGATGAAATTGAGAATTTTAAAACTCCTAAATGACTTAAAATGGTGATTCGGAGTTCGAGGACCGATTTAGAGTCAAATTGGAATTTTCATGACTTAGAGGCAAAATGGTCATTTTGCCACCCGAGGTTAAAAATTGAAATGTTGGATGAAATTTTTGACTAAGATTGATCATTTGGAGTATAATTTGAGTTTGAGAAGTGAAAAATTTTAATTCTAACATTTTTTCGAGCATAGGGGTAAAATAGTCATTTTGCCA
>NC_030851.1:35663348-35665992 GCF_000208745.1 Theobroma cacao
CATCCCATTTCATGCATTAGTATAGAGCCTGAATTGGTTTTATAACAATTTAGCACAAATGTAGTAAATGGCTTATTGTGCATTATGTCTAGGTGGTGAGCATTCTGGCAAAAGTAAAGAGATAGTACCCGAGGATCAAGAATCGAAGTACTCGGAATTCAACCTCCGAAATAGTGAGTAACCTTACTATCATCTTAATTATCTAAAGTAGTTTTTATCCGATTTTGTGATTTTATGGAAAATGAGTTAAATGGTAAATCCTTGGGTTTTGTAATTAAAATGTGATTTAATGAAATGATTTTATAACATTATCTTGAAATGAAATGATGGTTTGAAAATAGAGTAATTAGAGACTGTTTTCATGTGTTGTAAATTCATGGTTTGAGTCGAATGGCTTATGACAATATTTGCATGAATGGCTGAATTGGTATTTGTGTTGAAATATATGAACTATGTATTTAGCCTTGAGAGGCTGGATTGTGATATAATTGCCATTTCATGCTATTGCAAATTTTATCGTATGGTGGGTTTAGCTTATTGCAGTGGGCGAGTTTCGTGGACTAGCCTAGTAGAGGGGCACAGTAACCCCGTTATCTTCTTACCTCGGTCAGAGAGGCGTGTAGGGTAACTCCCGAGGTACAAGTTTAGAGTTCACTTCATGCCAAACCACCACGTGAGGGTGAACTCAGCCAACACCAAGGAACGGCTATGTTTTCAAAATAAAAACATGATTTATGCGTACATGACTTTTTAACAACCTTGGCGGACTCAGTTGGGATAGCCTCAGGCCAAGGTATCCCTGATAACTGAGTATAAGAATGATTTTGGCACAAGCCAAAGGTTTAAGAAATTCATAAGCCATGTTGATTACTCGATTTATATGAATTGATTTTATTTGGTTGAAATAAGTTGAAAGGTGATGAATTACAGTATGATGATCTATTTTAATCTGTCTCCATTTACTTAGCTTTAGATATTTTAGATGGTATTTGTTTGCTCACTAGGATTATATAATCTCACCACCCTCCTTTCCACCTATTTCAGACTCAAGATAGTCAGTAGATAGCTCACTTTGTTGAGGTCTACAGTTGGACTTGCATCTTCAAAAATTGTAGGTTTACCGCTTTTGATACTTTTGGTTATTCGTGGGCCCACATGTCACTGTAAATTAAATTTTATACTTTGGTTATCTGTATTACAGTATGTATGAATTTATTTAGCTTTTACGCTTCAAAAATTATTTACCGGTAACTCTATAAATATTGTTTTATATGAAAATAGAATATTTTATTGAATATTTTTATTTTATTCAAATAGTCATAATTTCATTTTAAATGAAGGTTTTAGACGTTTAAACTTATTTTTTATTATGAATTATGTGTTTTATACTCGCATACTACATTTTTAGCTAGTTTCAAAATATTTAGGGAAAAATGACCAAAATGCCCCTGTGAGACAGAAATCACTTTTTTTTATTGATTTAAGTTGGAAATAGTTTAAAATCTTTTAAAACATGATATTTGGCAATAGTTACTCACAGGAGAAATGAGAAACTGATATTGAAGCCTTGTGGGGTACCGGTTGATATTTTGGGTAATGAGTGTCGATCGGGACACCATGGCGGTTGTCACGAGCTCGAGGGGAGTACCGGGTCGTGTCATTTCTCATTTAAGGAGTTTTGGATGTAAATGCTTTGTTTAAAATAATGAAAAAAACACCTCGAGAAAATTTGACATTAAGAGTGATGAAGATATTTTCTTAAGCTATGCATTAAATTCTAAAGGTTATAAAATTTTTAACAAAAGAAGCTTAGTAATAGATGAATCTATTCATATTGTTTTTTATGAAACTAATGAAGCATAAAGAAAGGTAGTGCTTGATGATGATGATGTAAATAATGTTGAAAAGAAAATGGAAAAGTTGAGCTTGAAAAACAAAAAATATGATGGAGACGGCTCAAAGGAGAAAAATGAAGAAGAATCATCATTAGAGGACTTGCAAAGAGAAGAAAATCAGCACAACGATCTTCCTAAAAGCTAGAGGTTTGTAAGAAATCATCCTCTAGAGCAAATAATTACTGATCCCTCGAAAGGTGTCAAAACTAAAAGAGAACTA
This sequence comes from Theobroma cacao, assembly GCF_000208745.1. Lineage (NCBI taxonomy): Eukaryota > Viridiplantae > Streptophyta > Magnoliopsida > Malvales > Malvaceae > Theobroma > Theobroma cacao. Next base: position 35,665,464 of record NC_030851.1, read on the forward strand.
AGGAAAGCTTGTGAATTTATCATTCATATTGCAAGTAAAATCCAAGAACTTTGAAGAAGCTAAAAAGGAAGAAAGCTGAAGATTGCCATGCGAGAAAGCTAAAAAGTAGAGTATCATTCTCACAAAGAATTACACCAAAAATCTTGTGGTAATTACTAAAATTAACACAACTCACTACAAGAAAACAATTTTTTTCCAACAAAAAAAATTTCGTTGCAAATTTCCAACAAATTTTCAACTGAATTTTGACAAAAATTTCAACTAATTTTTTCGACGGATTTCCAACGGAATTTTTCCATTGGAAAATTTTTTTGCAACCAAAAAAATTTCAACCACCACCTTTTCCAACGGATTTCCACAGGAATCCGTCAAAAAGTTTAAGGACTCAAAAAATTTGAAGCCTGGTAAAGTTTCCAACGAAATTTTTCATTGGTAATAGTATTATTTTAATTTTTTCCTTAAAATATTTTATACTTTTTATAAATTTTATTAATCTTTTATAAAAAAATAGATATTAATAAAAGCAAAT
>NC_030851.1:35666769-35701585 GCF_000208745.1 Theobroma cacao
ACATTATGTTTTATATCGAGTAATATAAAAAAATTAATTTATTAATAAAATTTAAAATATTTAAATTTGTGTTAGTATAAAGACTTGAACCTGTGTCCAAATGAAAAATGAATTAGACTTTAACTAAGTCTATCACCCACCCAAACTAATTTTAAAACTCCCCAACTTAATTACAAAAAAAAAACAAAACCCAATATAACTCAAATACAAATCCCTAACATGTGCATCACTCACTTTCCCCAAATCTCTCTACTTTGCTTCCCCTTTTTGTGCCGATAATAGAGGTTGAAACCCATTTGCTGGCTTACTCATCACTATGTCGAAAACAGAGGCTGAAATCCTAAAATCCATTTGTTGGCTCACTCATCACTTTCCCAATAGCAGAGGCTAAAACCCAATTCGTTGGTCTGCTGCTGTGTTAGGTTCTCACCACTTGCAAGTCACATAAACCGCCTGTTTTGTTAATTTCGTGAGCCTATATAAGCTCTTCTTTGGTGTATAAGATTATTTATTATATTCACGAGTATCTAAATATATTTACAATATAAATATTTCTTCCTTTTCTTTTTTTTTATTTTGATTTTCTAATACTAAAATGGACTTATATATTTAAATATATAACCTTTCCCTGGATTAAAATGAAACTAAAAATATATATTTTATTTAAGCAAAATGGTTTAGACCCAAAACTAATTAAAACAAGCCCAAATTAAGGAGAAAGGTTATACCTTTCTGAGTTGGAATTGGCCCAGCTCAAAGACCCAAAAAAACCCAAATCTGCTGCACCGAATCTGCCTCTTGAGGCCCACACTTCTGCTCTTAAAACACGTCATTTTGGTGCTTGAATGGCCACTTATGAACTGCCAAACGGCGTCGTTTTGAAGACTCTAACCCTAAGTTTTTAAACTTTTTTCCCTTTCTTTCTCATTTTCTGCTCTCTTTTTCTCTCTCTAGTAGCAACCTTCTCTGCCTTCTCTCTAAAAATTTTCACCTTATCTCTCTCTCTTTCTTTCAATCAGTAGAAGCTTTTCTTCTTCTTTTCTTCCTGTTGGCATCTTTCCTTTCCCTCTCTTTTTCTTTTTCTTTTCCTTTCTTCTCTCTCTTTTTCTTTTGTTTCCTCTTCTTTTTCTACCGACGTAGCACCCAAAGATTCCCTCCTTTCCAATCGACGTCGCACCTTTTCTCCTTTTCTCCCTTACTCTAGCGACTGGACCCTTCTTCTCTCCTTCACTAGCTGGCTACTTAAAAACCTTCTGTTATTCTCTCCCTATCGCCGACCCATATGACAGCTTTCAAATCTGGCTTCCTTTTTTTTTTTTAATTTCTTTTTGGTATGTTTTGGTTTTTGTTTGGTTGTGATTTTTTATTGTTCTTTGATTTCTTTTTCTCACTCTCCTCTTCACAAACATCAACCCCAAAATCCAACCATTGATCCCCGTAGAGACTTCTCTTCCATTTTCTCATGGTTACACCTCAGTAACTGAACCTCAATCTTCTACCTTACTATCTTCTTATGTAGATATGCATCGAGTCCATATTTCCTGAATCCGAAGATGTGGATGTATGTATCTCACAGGCTGCTAATTCTCTAGGCTTAAAAGAGATATCAAGTTATGAAGTTAAAACACGTGAGCAATATGACTAGATAAAGAAAACTCAGGTTAGTTTACTTTTCTCATTCTCTCTAGTTTAGTACAGTTACCTTTTCAAGTCACCTGCTATGTGTGTAGTAATAATTGAGAAAAAAAACTTGTTTTATTTTCTAATAGAATTTTAATTATGGTAATAACTTGTGCTTTATAAGGAGAAAAAAAAAAGGAAGAAGAAAGTTGGTTATTCTAATGATAAAATCTAACTTCATTCATAATATAATTTGACTCTTTGTTTTGATTTGAGACAGGAATCATTTGATTTAGTTTAAGTTACTGAAGGACTTTGGATTGTTCTTGAGTGGAAGACTCCCCTAGTATGGTTATATCCAGTTACCTTCTCTTTAAGGTTTTGTTGTAATCTGTATTTATCACACATACATAACTGCCCTCTTTACCATTTCTTTAGAATCTAGTGGGCTTACTTGACTATAGTAGGCCTTTAATGTAAACTCCTTTCAAGTGAGGACAATATTGCAAGTTAGCTAAGCATCTATACAAAGCAAAGCGTGTGTTTACATCTGCACATGTCAATCGTTAAGCTTTTTGCAGATAATCACCTAAATTTTCGTACAAAGTAAAACTCTTATTTTCTGTGTACATAGAAGAATGTTATTTTTTGGGTGAATTCAACAAGTATAAATGAGTTTGTTTTCATTCCATTAAGATGTTCAAGCAATGAATATTATTCTAAATCCTGGATTGGCATTTGGAACTGTGGAGCACCCAACTACTAGATTGTGTTTATTGCTGCTACAAAGATTGATAAAAGGAGGAGAAAGTTTCTTGGATTATGGCACAGGTTCTAGGATTTTGTCAATTGCAGCACTTAAGGTCATTAAGTCTTCATTATATCATTGGAATGGTAACTATAATAAAACATTGTCAATATGAGTTATCAGTAAACATTTCTCGGTACAAATATTGGTTTTACCTTCCATTCCATTTTTGTAACCATTTATTCCATGATATGTTGTTTATAATAGATCTTGGATAAATATTTGATCAACTTTGAGTTCTCTAATACATCTTCCATGTGTATATGTCTCCTAATTTTTCTCATATATTCTTGATATGATATGATATGCTCACATGTGAATCTTAACACACTTAACATCACATGTGATTTAGAATTCTTGTCAATAGTTTGAAAAAATGTTGTGTCTGTTGATCCTTACACACTAATTTCTCAATAATGATGTGAACTGCAGTTTGGTGCTTCTTTGTCTGATGAATTGATATAGATCCTCTAGCAATAGCATCCACACGTCAGAATGCTGCTCTGAACAACATAGGACTTGAAAAATTGTAATTACGCCTGGTTGTGATTTTTTATTGTTCTTTGATTTTTGTCGGAAAAACAATTCCAATGGAATTCCGTTAGAAATCCATTTCCAACGAAATTTTTTGTCAAAATTTTTTTTTCTAATGGAAAATTCCGTTGGAAATTTTCAACGGAATTCTTTTCACAATAGTTTCCAATGGAATTCCAATGGGATAGCATACATAAATCACATTTTTCCAATGGAAAGTGTAATCGACAAGGTTTTCACCAACAGAATTTTCAACGGATTTTCCATTGGAAATCTATCTGAAAAAGGCATTTTCAACAGAAATCAGCCTTTTTCCAATAGAAAATTTCGTTGGAAATAGACTGTTTTTTGATAGTGACTTAATCTTACCCAAACAATCGATATTTAGAGCTACTAAAAATTAAATAAACTAAAACTAAGAATAAGATTCACAATTTAAATAGAATTAATCAATCAAATAGAACCTAGAAATACAATATCCCCTAACACTTCATCTGAATCTTTTCTACTCTCTCTTTACTTATTAGATAGTCCCAAGTTGTTAGCTTAGAATTCTAATGTATTTATAAGTCTCCATCGAGGTTCTTATAAATATATCTTTCTCAACCAATTTATTATATGTCTATGCAAATTGCAATTAAGAAAGACTCATTAAGCTTAGATTCTAATATTGGCTGTATATGACATGAAGTGTATGTCTGTCTAACACGCGAATCAAATCAATCATCTCATGCAATTGATATTGAACATATGCTATTTCAGCCAAGGCTCACACTAAACTCCCTCTCTTAGTTCTGTTTAGGTTACCTTATCGATCTAATTGGTGTCCAATCAATCAGGCCCACTATGAATAGGATTGAAATAAACAACTCAAACAGAATCAATCATAAGCAAAAAAGAGTATTAAAAATTCAAACTACATGTTGGGTTCAATTGCAATTCTAGACAAGAAATTTAATTCCTCATAATTCCTAAACACATCATCCAAAAAAGTTAAACCATCAACATAAAACAAAGAAAGTATTAAAAAAAACTAAAGAAGAAAAAAAAAACTCAGATTCGCTAGGTCTTCAATCTTCAATCTTCAAGAGGTTTTCCTCGCATTCTTGCTTGCATGATGGCTCCTTTTTTTTTTAGAGAAAACCTAGTTTTATTATTGCCTTCAATTACTCTTAAAGGTTCTTTAAATAGGCCTTAGAATCCTTCTCAAAATGAAATCTCGAAATTTATGCCAATGGAAGTAATTGAGTCGATGTCGCGACATTGGCTTTTAAGCATCGCGGCACCCTCTTCTCAAGTCAATATAAAGGGCAGCTTCCTCTCATGGTGTCTTGGTGCTAGCTTCTAATGCCATAGCCTTGAGCTCACGAGTTATATTATGGAGCCTCTTCTCAGCATGGCACAACGACACCCTCTTCTTCATGGCTGCAACATTCAAAGTCCCAACTTGCCTTGTTGTCTCTATTGCACTCTTCTAACTTGTGACTCAATTTTATCCTTCTTCCAAGCTGAATTAGGTAAAGTGGTGAACATGAAAGTTGTAGCCCTGTCCTTTGGCTCAAAAATCATATCCATTGAACTTCTAGAATGAATGTTATGCTTGAAACATTGCAAGATGTATGAGAGAAACAAGAACTTGTGCTCAATTTTCTTCATCAATTAACCCCTTTTTAAATGCACACCTACAAAAGTAAGAAACTAACTTAGTAATGACTAAACTTAAAGGAAAATTATCATAAAATAACTTAAATTAAATTGACACACCATGATTTACTAAAATAAGATGAATAACTAAAAACATCAAATTCATAAATTAAATCTCAAGAACTTAGCCCATTTAATGCTCAAAATGTGACAAAATAACTTTATATAATAAAGCTATCAAAGGTGTCCCAAAACAAAAAATTCTTAATTGGTTAAAGTCCCCTTTAACCGATTCACACAGTGAAGAGAACTACTAGACAGTACAAGTCAGATAAGGCTTAAACGATTAAAGCTTGTCTTTAACCGGTTAATGAAGCATTTCAGCACACTTGAATTTAAGCACTAGAAGACAAAATAATAGCTAAAACAAGGCTAGAACTATTTCCAGCTGCCAGAATCTACCTCCAACGGCTAAAAGTTATCTCTTAAGTATAAAAGCCTCTTTAACAGTCAAAAAGAGTTTTAGAGAAGTTCCAAAGAGTTTGAAAGAGCCAAAAAAAAAGAAAAAACCTTCTCTTGAACACTTGTATTCTACTCTTATCTTTTATAAAGTACTTAAGCTTGAATTTATACATCTTAGATCAACTAGGTAATCAATTGTACTCCATATTTTCTTTATGTCTTGACCGATTAGAGTGTGCAAGGCACTCTAAGAGTTGTTGAAAGGGTTTAGAGTTTGGGTTAAAAGCTCACCTTGTGAAAGCTTTGTGGAAGCTGTTAGTTCCAATAGTTATAGTGAAGTTAGGATGAAAGTCCTTGATTGAGAAGATCAAGGTAGTGGATGCAAGTTAGGTGGATCGAACCACTATAAATATTGTGTTTTATCCTCTTCTTTTAACCTTTCCTTACTTGGTACTCACTAACCTTAACAATCTTTAAACTATCCATCTTAAATCCTCCAAGCAATTTTCATCTTCCAAGGAATTATGTTTAAAAATATTTAAAAATACTATTCACCCCCTTTATAGCACTCCTTTCGATGCCAATAGAAACCATGAATGGTTAAGTAGATAATGATAAGAAAAAAATCAAGCTGAGACAACTAACAAAATTTGCTATATAGTAAGGACCTAGGAGACAACAAAAAGGCTTTTGGGATAGTCTTATTTCTATGCAATTATGTTTTGAATTCCAAGAAGATTGCCAATTATGAAGGTCTCTAAGCATCAAGGGGAAAGCCCTAATTACTTATTCAAATCCTAGGTTCCCTTTGCTTCGTCAGCGTTCATACTTGAGTTAACTTAAGAAGATTTTCAGACTAAATTTCTAATGCCCTTCTTTTTAAGTTTATTATTTTCTTAGCACTTTTTCTGCCACCTTTCATCAACTCGAGAAAGTCATCAAGAGTGCAGACTTTTTTACCTTTTTGGAGAAGAGTAAGCTCATCATTGTTCTCAAAATCATCTTCAGGTTTCTAGTTTGAGGAGTTATGATCTGCTTGCTGGCGTGTAAATGGGGAGAGAGAAGAAAATTGAGAAATAGATTGGGGGAACAGATTTAGGTCTATAATTGGAGGACTGATAGAGTGGAAACAAGCTAATAAGGAATTAACCTGACTTTTAAGAATTCTATGTCATAATGGACAACCTGTAAGTGATCTTCATTAGCTGGCCCAATACTTACAGGCTTAGTGCAATGTGAACTAGATAAAGAGGTGGACTTTAATAGGCTACAACTTGTGTGTTGGTTGGGCTAATATGGTTGTTTTGTAAATCCGTGACCCTTATGCACATAGCCCTCTCCTTCAAAGTCAACAGGTCCATAAGGAGAAAGCTCAGTTGGTTCTGAATCAACATGGCCTATCAAGTTTTGAGGCTCTAGATTTTGACTTAGGTGGGTTAAACCTAAATTGCTTAGCTCTCCCAAGCACTTGGTTCCACTACAATCAGCACCACCGTTGCTTTCCCCAACCCCTCCACCCCTTGGTGTGGTGGTATTGCAATAACTTTCATCCTCTTTCCCCTTAATATAGCCTAGGCAATCTAAGAAATAGTCGGGTGAAAATTCATAGACATATATAAGGAAGATTTCATTAGCAACAGCAAGGTGAATGATCTCTTCAATTTTTGATTTAGAGGTGGTGGCAATAAGGATGTTTGCCCTTTAACATGTTTGCAAGTTAATTGTTTCATATCTTAAGGCAATAAAGGTTCCCTAAATGCTATTGATTCTATAGAAGGCGGTTTTGTTCTAGGCATGAATTGGAATCCCTAAACTAAAAGCTAACATCTCCTTACATCCACTTCTTACCTTTTATGAATATTCCTCCAATCTATCAAACCACTTAGCAAGTCAATCCCATTTATTTGTCTTGACCTCATCAAAGAGCTTCATATTAGAGAAAAAGATGAGAAATTGATACCCTATGATGTGCCTAGCTGAGATCCCAATTTACCATTCTCTTTGATTTCGCTTATGATAACATCCGGCTCTAGGTGAAATTTACAGGTTTCTACAATACTCTCTTCCAACCAGTGCAAAGCCTTATTCTCAATTTGGCCTAAACAAATTCTAAAGGAATCATTCATTGGGGGGTGGCAAAATGGGTTGGGGAGAGGCTTAACTTGACCCCCTATGAGTTCTTGCAGGTAGTATCAATTTGCTGGATTGTTGGTAACTTAAGGGGTCCATTAAAGGAAGTTCACCTCTAGTATTGAAGTTTTAAAAGTGTAAGTGGTTGGGGTTTAGTGTTCTTTAATGATTGGCTTAAGTGGGGCCCTGTGAGTTGGGAATGGGTCCATTCTTCCCTTCATTAAGGTGTTTAATAGTGGGATCAAGCCTTCTTTTCCCCCAATTGGAGTTCAGGTAATTATAATTAAACCTTTGTCTCCTTTGATTAGTAAACTGCATAAAAGTGGGAGATTTTAAACCTCTCAAATTATAATTTTAAGGGTTAGTATTGGCAAGGTTGACTACAATTTTCTGATTGAAAAACCATTCCCCATTCAAATTCCTAATGGTTTTTTGTGCTTCTGCCATTGTGGCAAATAGTAAACCCAAACCCTTACCTCTATTCGGTTGATTGAGTAGGATAAATGTGTCGATAACCCAACCAAAATCTTTATAGATTGTAAAAAGCCACTACTTTTTGTTTTAGTGAAGGAGATTGCTAATATGAACAGAGACCATCACTACTTGGGATTAATGGCATGCTGTCAATGTCGTAGGCTATTTTCTCCATCTAGATTTTGACACAAGTGTCTATAACTTTCGAAAAGGTGGATTTTATGATTAAAATGAGATTGAAAATTTTGGATTAATTGGTGGAGTATGCCATGGCTCCTTAATAATCCCCATGAACTGAAAACCTTAGAAGAGGAATGTCACAACCCAAACCTAAGAGTCTATGATCAATGCACGAGCTTAGTGGGCAAAGCCCGTGAGACCAAAGCAAGCCTCAAAACTTCAAATCAAATAGCACATAGTCAAGGAATTTCACAACCAAATATTCATAAATCAAATTTAAATTAAATATATAACATTATCCCCGGTACATAATTCATATATAAATATTCACAATGCCATACATCGATCGTCAAGTGAGTTCATGCTTAACAACCCTTACTACAAATTCAACTAGCACGTCTTGCCTACACACACGTCAAATTAAACTAAAGACGAAGCAAAAGCCCGTGACAGACTCAATGGAGTGACCAAAATGGGGACCTACCAGATGCCAAAGTTTGGTCCATCACTAAACAACCCTTGCCAGGCAATCTTGTAGCCTATTCATCTGCACATGGTACGAAAATAGGTGAGTCATCTAATACTCAATAGGGGTTGCAGATAACTAACACACACACACACATGTATATAGACATATACACAGGGGCGGAGCTAGCCCAATTTTATTAGGGGAGCCAAATATTGTTGAATAAAAGTTAAAAATTTTTAAAAACTAATATGTTAAATTCAATCAATAATAAAAATATTGATAATAGAAATATGAAATTAAATATAAAACTATAATTTATAAAATATAAATAGTTAAAAACGATATATAAGATTAATGATTTTTTTATATAATCAGAATTATTTAAATACTATATATTGAAGATAATTTCATTTTAACTAAACATAAAACGTAAAACATATAAAAATATATACTCAAGTTAATTTTCTCTTACATAATCAGGATTAATAAAAAAATGATACATTGATGAAATTTTAAGTAATAATGTAACATTACAACTTATATTTGATAACTATATAATAATTTATTAATTTTTAAAGATTAAAATCATAGAAAATAAAATTTATGTACCATAAAAAAGAAGAACATGGCAAATAGAAGGTAGATACCACATATTACATAACGAAAAAGAAAGAAAAAGAATATGGTTAACGGTTTGTAGAAATTTGGGAAATAATATTAATAGAAACTTATAACATATGAACAAATTAAATAGAAATGAAAAAAATAAATAAATAAAAATAATAATAATAATATAAATTAAAAAATTTTAAAGTTGAGTGAGATAAGTGAAATCATTTTATTATTATTTATTTATATTAATTATTAAATAAAAAATTATTTTGAGGGAGCTTGTAATAGAATATATAAAAAAACTTAAAAAATTTTATATGTTATGAAAGAAACTTTAAAAGTTTTGGCCCCCCCATCACATAAGGAGGCTCCGCCCCTGCATATACATATAGCATACTCGATGCTAACAAAGTGTTATAACAAGCATTACTAATATTAGGGGCATATCAACCATCCTTATAAAATCTCCACAATTAGTACTTATTAACGAAGCTAATCCTTAAAGCCATTCAAAGTCATACTCCATAGTCACACTCTAGTTGCCGGAGTGTCATGTCAAATTAAACTATTTCTACCTCTTCGAGGCTATCTCATGTCATACACAAATCGAATCATAATCATAGAATGGTCTTCCTTTGGACATCATTAAATCATGCACAGTGGCCAACTGACAGAGTCAATTCATGCTCATGGCAAAGCAACTGGCGGAGAAACAAATCATGCTCATGCCGTAGCAGCGGGCAGAGAATCAAAGTCATTATCCAAAGTAATCTCCCAACGGACAACATTAATTGGAGTATTTCCATACGAGTGGCATCAAAGCAATACAAGCTAGAATCACATGCGAGACTAATACCATCCTTGTAGGCACAGAAAAAAGTCATAAGAGGGAAGGACTCTACTCAAATCAAATCAATGTCTGAAATACATCCCTCAGATGGAATAAAAATCCACAAATAAGGCCATCATGCCTTTAACATTCCATGTGTCCATATCAAATCATGAATCAAATTTTATGAGCTTCAAATTGTCTATAAGCTCGATATGGTTCTAAGTGTCTCTAAGTCTCTACGACATCAACTGCTCAAACACTCTAAGAACCATTCATCTAGGATAATCTACTCTTGAATGTTCATCATGTTCTCTAGACTTCCTAGTCCAAGTTCACACAATCAACATGGGCCACCAAGTGGCTTGACCAAAGCACACACATCACAACACACACACACACACACACACACACACACACATATATATATATATATATATATATATATAGTATATATATATATATATANACACACACACACACACACACACACACACACACACACATATATATATATATATATATATATATATATGTATATATATATATATGTATATATATTCATATATATAGTTGTTCTCTAGCCTAGGTATGTTCATCTAGGCCTACATACAAAATCTAGTACTAGTGCAACACACCTTTCATGCGTCATGCACCACATGCATTTAAATTAACCCACTCACAATGACAATTGAGGCACGCCCACAGTCAAGCTTCGATTCTTAACCTTCAACTATCCTCAAGTTGACAAATACGCCTAAATTGCTCAATCTTCCCTTAAAAACATCAAAACATCACAAAACTAATTATTTCCTAACTTTCGAAAATATCCAACTTTTCTAAAAATAACTAAATTCAATATTTAAGCTCAATCCTTCAACAAATGAGCTAAATCCTTGGGTGCTAGGTTGTCCAAATCTTAGCTCCAAACCCCCAACAAACTAAAGGAAAAAAATTCTCTCCAAAGCTAGACAAATCGAATCTAAGTTATCAACTGATTAAATTGGAAATAAATTGGTTAAAAGGTGTAATCTTACTTTTATAGGTGTTTCCCAAGCTCCAATTAGCTCCAAATTTCTCCAAAAATCGGTTTGAGGGGTTAAGGTTTCAGGGTTTTAGAGAGAGTGTGTGTGGTTTTGTTGAAAATGGCTTAAATGGCCCGAAACTCCCTTTTTATTTTTGTGTTTCCAAACTAATCTATCGATAAATCCACTAAAATACATTGGCATTGACCTTCATCTATCGATAGATTCCTCGAATAAACCCTTTCTCAATTTTTCCCGTTTAGCTATCCATCGATAGATTTCGTGGATTTATCGATAAATGCTCCTCAACTTGTTTCTCATTCAATTCCATGTGGCTACCTATCGATAGATTCTACAAATATATCGATAGATTTTGTCCCACCTATTCTGCTTAGTTCTTAGGTAGTCATCTATCGATATTTAAGAGGATTTATCGATAAATGTTCATCTAACTCGCTTTTCCAAGCTTCCTATTTTGTATCAATCGATAAATGTAGACCATCTATCCATAGATCATGCCTTGAATGCCCATTTTCCACTTGTTTAAGTCTCCAAACTTACTCATATGAGCACCTAATTCTTTTTCATCAATATCGACACCTCAATCATTCATATATAACTTAAATCTTTACACAAATATTCAAATATAGCATCAAACTTAAATCAAAACCTCAAACTTTAGGATTTTACCCCATATTACATAAAATAAAATTGCCTAAGTGTCAATATACATACTCCCATACACTTGGCATATTTAACATATCATCAAAGTCCTTAAGGCACAATATATCACATAAATCATTCTTAATTAACTTTATTCATATCAAAATCGGTGGTTTTACAAGAAATTACTTAGGTACCTCCTAAGAATGGTGAGCTAAAATTCAATGTTGATACTTCAATGAAAGGTAAACCAGGCTCAACTAGTTGTGGTGGTGGGTAATGTAATTTGCATTTTCTTTGGTGCATTGGGTGCACAAGAGTCTAATAGTGTGGAGATTCTGGTGATCAAAATAGCCTTCTACCTATTTAGCATTTCATCTAGGAGAGGCTCTAAGGATTTGGTGATGGAATCAGATTTGAGTGCGACACTTTCTTGGGTGAACAATCCAAATTCAAGACATTGGGTGAATTGGAAGCTGTTTCCAGAAATCGATCGACTCATGGAAGTCATAGGGAACGTCACCTTTGTTCATACTTATAGGGAGGCAAATAATTTTGCTGATTCGCTTGTGAAACTGGGGGTTGATCGTTAGAACATGTTTATGGTGTTGTGGTAATTTATGCTTCTATGATTTTGGGTTATTCATATCTGCGTGGCTTGATGTTTGTTTGGTAATATGTTGTGGCAGTTTATATTGATAGTGGATAAATCTTGTAGAACTGAATTGGGTGATGCTCATGTGAGCTTTGAAAACTGGGTGTGTTGGTGCTCTGTATCATATTTATATTTTCCATCTCATGTGATTGAGATGCGGAAGCTGTCAAGCTCTATTAATAAATGAAATCTATTGTTTGAGGGAAAAAAAATAGTTAAACTTTTCCTAGCTAATAACTCAAATATCTGAATACAGGTATACATCTTGTCCCTCACTATTTTTTATTAAGGGCAATTTCATGTCATATAAGAAAGGAGATACAGCGATTTCCAGGGTCAGACGTTGAGAAAAAAAAATAGTTGAACTTTTCCTAGCTAATAACTTAAATATCTGAATATAGGAATACATATTTTCCCTCACTATTTTTTATTAAACGGCAGCGATTTCCAGGGTCAGACGATACTGTCACTAACAGGCTACTAATTTTGGTTTAGGTTAAGACCCATGGCGAGCAGTAGTACAGAGTTTTCTACTCACTGAACCAAAAAAATAATAATAATAAAAGAGTTTTGTAATTGAATTTCATACTAACCGTCCAAAACTCCCACCAAACGCTCTAATTTAGAGTAATTAAGTAAGATGATCTGCCTCAGTACTTATTTGGTCTAGCTTTTTTTCAATTTATCTATCTCTTAAAAGTAAAAGTCAGATCAAACATAAATTTTGAAAAGCTTTTCCAAAAAAATATCTTTTTTTAAAAAAATAAAATTTTAAAAAAAAGAGGTTCAGGAAAAGCTCCTGTGAGGAGCTTTTTCTTCTCTTCTTTTAAAAATATAAGAGAATTTTTATTTATATTCTAAAAATATACTCATCTGTTAAAAATAATTACAACATTATCTTCTAAAAAAAACCCTTTATAATAATTTTAACCTAAATTATAACTTATAAAAAGAAATTTATCAAATAATTTGAATTTAACTTTAAAAGTTATTATTTTTTATAAAAATTTTATAATAACTTTTAAGTTAAAAAAAATCAAACCAAACAGGCTTTCAGCAACACCTTCCATAGGGGGAGAGCTAGAAAGGAACAAATTATGTTCAAAACTAAATCGATTGTGTGCGATGACGTGACAGATTATGACTGGTTGTGACATAGAAAGCTAAGAAATAGTGAACCCTAGGCTGAGAGTTTTGCCTATAAAAAGGAAAACATACAATGCATAATTCCACGCATCTCTAACTAAAAGCTTATTATCGAGTATCACCAAATCAAGGCCAAACAATGTCGTCGTCTCTAACTGGTAAGCTGGAGGCTTATGTGGAAATCAAGGCTTCTGCCGAAATGTTTATGGATATGCTCTGCAACAGACCACATCATGTATCCAACGCCTGCTCTGACAAGGTGCAAGCATGTGATTTACATGACGGTGACTGGGGAAAGGAGGGTTCCATCATCTGCTGGAGTTATGTTCATGGTAAGATTGTCAACCAAAAAATTAAGCTTCCGGGTCTATGATGCTTATATCTTGAGGAAATTTTTCTTCGCAGGCTTAACTTAATTAATGGTAAAGGAGCTAGCTGATGTAATAGAGTGACGTGCTAACGAGCACAATCTGATTGTTTTCTTTTTTTAATAAATACTCTTTATGTATTATGTATAAGCAAACTGATGCAAGTAATACTTCATTTGATTATAAAAAATGTTCTAGATTTTAATTGTGACAGAGATATCTTTGACACTTTTCCACAGTTTTCTTATTTATTTATTTATTTTGCTGAGCCAACTCCATAGTTTTCTTATATAATTGAAAAATGTTTCAATCTCGAGCAAAGCATTTCTTTGAATTGAGCTAACATTTTTTTTTTAATGAACAAAAGATGGGGAGGCTAAAATTGGGAAGGAAATAATCGAATCGATAGATCCAAAGAACAACTCAATTACTTTCAGACTGATTGAAGGAGACCTCTTGAAGGAGTACAAGAGCTTCGTAGTCAAAGTTCAAGCTACTCCGTCTCCAAAGGGCGAGGGCTGCGTAGCGCACTGGGTTACTGAGTACGAAAAGCTGAATGAGGACGTTGCACATCCGGAGACCCTGCTGGAGTTGCTAGCCGGAATCTGTAAAGATATGGATACTCACCTCACCCAAGCATAACAGATACGGTGGTTCTTTTTATGTTTATGTTCCTACCAGCCAGCTTATTTCAAGCACCTATAAAAAAGGAATAAAGGCTTGAAATGTTTGTTGAATGTTGATAAATAGCAGCTTGGCCTCGGCAGATGATCTGATTGATGGTGGCTGTATTGTGTTTTATAAGTTTGTTTGCGCATGCGTCAATTGATGAAAGACTTTCTAGTTTATACATATGATGTACCATCTGCTTCTATTTGCAGTAATATAAATTTTATCTATAATCCGTTACTTTACTTGCAACCTTACTCTTGCAAGGAAATTGTGAAAAATGACTTTCCTAATAAGCTTATTTCATAAATAACCATCAATATAAAGTTAACTGTTTTTTACACAATTTTACCATAACTTGACAAAAATATCCTTAAAGTCATTTCAGATAAATTAAATCATTTATCACAATTTTGTTTGCTCATTTCTCACTCCGGCATGCATCTGTTGTGCTCTTGATTTCTCTCTCTAACCATCCTACTCTCTCTAATTTTATCTACTTCTCTCTACTGCATCTATCTACTATACTCCAGATTTCTCTCTCCCGCCATATAGCTCTTTTTAATTTTACCACCATCGTCATCTCTCTGTCTATTTCTCGCCATATCATCATTAATTTACAAATGAAAGAGTAGAGATGACATCAACTTTATGTTTTTGGGTTTATTAACTTGCATTCACATAACTTCAAAGTTGATGGGTTGAAGTTATATAAGTGAAATCTGTAAATTAAAACATTGCTCAGAGTTATTATACGTCATGCCTGCATGTAGCAACTCTAATGCACTTAACCTGTAACAAATCTATTGAATATGGTATGGTTTAAACATGGAGTTATATACCTTAAACATAACGTGTAATAACTTCTTTTTTTCAACATAACGTGTAATAATTTTTTTTTTCAATATGACATGTAACTTAGTTCCTATCTTTGTAAATCACATAAATTATTTGAGTTAAGCACCTTAAACATGACGTGTAATAATTTTTTTTCAACATAATGGTTAATAAATTTTTTTTCAACATGGCGTATAGCTTGGTCTCTATCTTTGTATTATACTAGTACATAAACTGTTGGAGTTAATGGCGTGTAATAATCTTTTTTTTTAGACAAAGAGTGTAACAACTTTTTTTTAACATGACGTGTAACTTGGTCTCTATTTTTGTATTTTACTAAGATATAAACTCTTGAAGTCAAACACGTGAAACATGACGTGTAATATTTTTTTTTAACATAACGTGTAATAATATTTTTTTAACATAGTATATAACTTGATCTCTATTTTTGTATTTCACTAGAACATAAATTCTTAGAATTAAACACCTTAAATATAGTGTGTAACAATTGTTTTTTTTCAAAATAACGAATAATAACAATTTTTTTTGGGTTGTTTGGATTGGTCCTTTCATCAGAGCTCTTGCAGTAGCTGCATACCACTAGTATATCCTTAGAAATGGTGCTATCAAGGTTTTGGGATCCTTTCGCAACAACTCCACCAACTAAAGAAAAAAAAAAGATTTGTTGAAAACTAAAATAGCTTTGTCTCCCTTTCTCTATTTCTTTTTGTTCATTTGTTTGTTTGTGTGTATCAGAGGATGATTATGATAATGAACTTTCTTTTTAATTTTTCATCTTTCTTTTTTTTATAATTTAAATTTTTTGTTGTTAGCTATTGCACCACTGTATCATTGTTCTTGAGCAATGGTGGTATTGATTTCTTGTTTTCAAAAACACAATATTTTTTTTCAATACATAGGTTTCATTAAAGGTAAATTTGTATAAAATTTTTTTTTGATTAAAAATAGTTAAATTAAAAAATAATTATTTTTTAAAATACCTTAACTTTGAGAGTTAAAAAAAATAGTCCCTTAATCTTGCTTTAGAAAAGTTATGTACACGCATTTTTGGAACGCAGAATGCTAACCTAACACTACTTTGACCTCATGCTTTTTGAAACTTTTTCTAGCTTCTAAAAGTTTAAAGTTATTGACTGCCTATATTACTCACATTACATTTTTTTTAAGAACTTTTTTTTCCCTCAGCCATGGAAATGGTATATTAAAATATTAAGAAGAGTACAAAATGGGTGAACAGAAAACCGCTCAAGCAACAACATAAGAAACTCAGAAACAAAAGGCAACAGCAAAAACTAGCTAGAAATAAAAGAGCAATTAGAGCACAAAAGCATAAGAAAACCATGGCTGGAAGAGCTGAAGACATTGCTGAAGCAGGAAACAAAGTCATGACTGTTAAAACAAAAGAGAACGTGTGCGGAAACCACTTGAGGACAGACCTGGTTGCAGAGAGAGTGAGCAAAAACAAAACAACAAGAGCTGCCAAAGGGAATCGGAATCAGCAGGGCCAAAAAACAAAGGCAAGAGACTGAGCCTCATAGAAAACATATTTAACCGTAACATGATGTGATACCTCACATCTCACATCAAATATGAATGTGATTGTTAAGACATATAAAAATTTAAATGCATCACTACTAGCAACTTGAGCTTGACCTTTTGAGAGCCACGTGATTTAGACTCAAAAAGCTGTTGGACTAGTGGTTGGACTTAAGTCGTTACAAATGATATCAAAGTCTGTGCCAGTCCGATATAGGCTTTCACATTACTCTAGTGAGATTTTGGTTCTGTAGATGTAATGTGTGACCTTAATGAAGATATCAAGGATTTGAGTAGGTGATTTAAGCCCAAAAATTGTTGGGCCAATTGTTAGACTTGGATTGTTACACATAACGCCATCATTTCACAAACAGCAACCAGCAAACACTTCAAATGGAGGATAAATATGCATGGCATGAATGTGATAAAATATCGAGGAAATGCGATCAAAAGATAGAGGTTACCATAGGGCGGTAAACATAGAGGTTCGGTCAACTTCAAGTTTAGCAAGGGAATCAGTCATAGAATTGCCTTCTCTCATACCATGAGCAAACTATACATTACCGATTGATTTAATAAGAGCATCAATCTCATTAAAAATCAACCATTTTTCCCATGGTCTTTGAGATTCAACGGACACCCATGAGAGAGCAGTTTTGTAATCTAATTCAATGATGAGACTTGAACCGGCATATTGTTTTTAACTAACCGAAAGCACGGTAGCTTATCATGTTTTAGGATTATTTTACTTCCAATATAAAATTTTGAGTTCTAACCATTTTGGTACCCGCTTTAGAAACATTTATTAATGATTTAATTTATAGTGTTAAAGTTAGTTTAACAAAGTTTATATATATTATGATTTGCATAGTTTAATTATTTATTTTATAAGAAATAAAGTATTAATTATTACTAATATTTTACAGATTGATATTTGAATAGAGTATTGGATAATTGATTTTTTAATCATTATAACATACTTATTCGTGATTTTTTTTTTACAACTGATGTTTGATTTTCATGTGATACAGAAAATGGTAATTTTTAATTTTCAGTAATTTATTGTTAATAAGTCAAGATAAACATAATGTATCAAAAATGATTTATCAAACATAAGGATCTTTAATAATCAATGACAGAGCCACTTTAGTAATGATTATGAGATCAACGTAGTATTTATACCATTGGAGTTGTATTTGAAAGTTCGCAAGGATTTTGGGTGTGTGAGAGAGGGTGCAAAGAAGGGATTTGTGGCAAAGCAAGGTATCAGGCTTGACTATGAGTTGCTAGCATTGGATAGCCTTTGTGAACTTCGACATAAAATTGCAAGGGTTGTTTTCATACTATATACCTCTTAACCGAACCTAAACTATAACGTAGAAAAAAATTAATATTAGATTTTTACATTAAACATAATAAGTTGTGCTCAACGTATTTGTTTTTATACTTTCAAATTCATCTTCACATATAATAAAATAAAAATATACCCATTAAGTTAACAATATGTAATAATAACTGAATTACAATATCTTTTATAAATTCAAATATTACTAAGATAAAGTAAATGTAAAAATTAAAATTAAATTGGGATTTGGGAATTAAAAAATTATTAACTATGAATTATGATAAATTAATAATAAATGTTAGGAATTTCAAAATTTGTATGAATTAGAGGGTTTAGTGTAGTTATTTGGTTTGGAGAAAAAAAAAATTTTATTGATTAATGAAAAAAGAGAATAGGGGAAAGAGATTTCAAATTTCTGTGAGTTAAAGAAACAAATTATTTGATTGATTCATGAAAAAAAAAAAAGACTAGGAGAAAGGGTGAAACCATGTCTAAAGGGAAAACAAAAAAAAAAATGAAGGCTTTAAAAAAAACTAAATCATAGGTGTGCAGTGCACTGAAAAAAAAGGAAAAAGGAGAAAAGCTATGCAGTGCACATGATTTATCACTATTTCAAAATAATTTATTGGATTTTATTAAAGGTGGTAAAATTATATATTTCAATTTTATACATACAAAAATAAAAATAATTAAAAAATAGAGGGTGTCGGCCCTCTCCTTCTGCCACTAATTCTAACAAACAAAAGATGTAAGTGAAATTGTAAAAAGTTTGAAGGAAAACCCTAAACAAAAATAAACCACCGAATTGGTTATCAAAGTTTTTGGACGTTTCCAATTTTAGTCACTAATCTTTTACATGTTACATTTGGTCACTAACATCATAAAAAAAGTAATCCATTATTAGTCACCCGTCATTACACACTAATAGAACTTATATATATTTTTGTTATAATTGGAGGAGGGAGGAATTTGAACCCTACTCTTTAGGTAGAAGATCATGCATCAGCCAATAAATCAAATGCTCAAATGCTAATAAAACTTATACTTGACAGTACATGTCACCTTTTTTAAACAGCAAGGCATGTGACATGGAAATAACATAAAGTAATATTCAACAAAAGTTGGCCATCAAAGGTTTTGGATTTTTCTATTCTCATAATTATCTTACTTTCAAAGTTATATTTTTGTTGTAAAAATTGATGACATGAACGTCAGGTATGAATTCCTTTATATACTTTCAAATTCAACGTAGATAAATCAGTTCGTAAGAAATCAGGATTAACGAACTGTGGTGGGGTCTTGAGGAACTCAGCAAGTATTATTCCAGTTATTTTTCTGGTCCTATTGATTATTATGATTTGAATTATGCTGAGTAGTATACCATCAAAATGGCTTTGGAGATCGTTCACAAATCACATTGATTAGAAAATTTTCCTTTGATCATTCAATCCGATTCCAAGATGCCGGTATCATGGGTGTTGAATCCTCTCAAAAGGTGATGAAAATTGTAGAATTTATTACAGCAAATTGACACTTCATGGACAATAGTGGGAAATGTTACATGCAGAAATATTTTTAGAGAGTTCAATAATTGCGCTGTGTATTGGCAAAAAGGGGAGTGGGCAAAGAAAACATAATTGTTTGGTGCTGAATATTAATTTGCTTGTATGCTTAGGCGTCCTTGAATCTCAATGTATAATTAAAGCAGATAGATTTGGTGTCAAACATAATGGTTGTTTGTTATGTTTAAGTGTGTAGGCTACACGAGTGGAGCAGTCATGAGATCGTGGAAAGATAAGTCATCAAATAAAAAATATATAAAAATTTTAATGACCACCTGGGTAATTCACCAAATATAAACCCCTAATTTTGCTCTAACAACTATGATGTATTCACATCAATTCAAATAATTACTTTGTGAACTTATTCTTCCATGTTAGAATTTTTTATTATGTGAACTATTATTAATTAATAATTTCAGTTTAATAAAATAGACTAATAATTTAGTTATATTGTAAGACAAAAGCATGAAAGCTCAATTAATATTAAAGTAATCTATTAATGATGGGCTTTGCACGTCTTATTGAGTCAGTGTGATTTGGTGGTTGTGTAAGCCTTAACCTAGTAAGTATTTAATAGGAAGCTTTCTAGGGTTTATTATTTATATAATTGGCTAGGTCAAATGTTTCTGGCCATTATGAGTCACCAAAAAAGGAGAAGAGCGAAAGGAAGACTTAGCCTCTACCAATAGTTCTCTAGTATTCCGCAACTAGAAACGGCTACCCTAACAAATCAAACAGGTCTGCTAGTTTAACTATATGACTCTTGGTGTTTTAATCTTCACACATGGATCTAGGGTTTAAAACTTACATATGGTCTCAGAGCTTTTGTGAAATTAGGACCCAAATAAATTAAGGCTTTTGTTCATAGATCATTTGTTATAAACTTTTTCTCTTAACTTGTATCATAGAGATATGAATTGGATAGTGATGTTTAGGGTTTGAACATAGAATCTGAAATCTAGTTCTTGACAATTGATCTAGATTTTGTAGTTTTTGGAGAGTTTTGATGCATGGGTTTTGTAAAATTAGGGTCAAATTAAGTTTTGATAACTTCAATTACATTAAAACAAGCTTGAAAACCATAAAAGTCATGAGAACATTCAAAACAGACCTGAACGAGTCAGATCTTGCTCCAGTCAAGCTGGGTCAACTCGATAAAAGGTAGGAGAAGACTTAGCCCGATCCTTGGACAAAGGCCATGCACATAAAGTGGCATGTGTGGTGCTTATAGGGGTTGAGGAAATCCAATTGTGGCCCTAGTTTTTCTAATAGCCTTAGAATTTAATTTCTGATTTTTTGGAAAATTTTTCAAAAATTATATATAGTTTTAAAATAATAATTATTTAATATTTATGCACTTTTGTTCATGTTTATATAATTTCTCTAATTGATATACATGCATTCTATGAATTTATTTTATTGTAAAATATTTTGGCATGTGATAATTCTATTTTATGGGATTATTTTGTCTCATTTTGTTACCAAAAGCTAGCTAAGTTCTTGAGTTTAGATTAGCTTTTAGTTATTTTTTAGTAGTTTTTCTAATTAGTTTATTTTTAATGAGTTATTTTATTTTGTGCTACTTTTATGCTTACTTGCTTTAGTTTAGTTAGTAATTATTAGTTTTTATGTTTTGTAAGATTTCAAAGGAATAAGGCTCAATTTGGTGAAGAAAGGAGTTTAAGGAACCAAGACCCTGTTTGTATATGTTGAAGTATTTTGAGCATAACTCTCACTCCAGATGTCCAAATGAAGTGATTCTTGAGCCATTAGAAAGCTAAGAGATAGAGCTACAACTTTTATGGAATAACTTTACCTAGTTCTGCCTAAAGATGGAGAAAATCACATAGGAATTTGATGGAGTGTGGCAATCAACAGGAAAAGACTTGAAGTTAGGCCAACGTTGTGGCGTCAAAAGGCTGTGCCGCAACATCGAGATGAAAAATTGAAAGAAATAATGCAGAAAAGAATAGGCTATAGGCTGATTAAGTTTTTATTGGGTCTCTAAACTTATTCTAAAGCCATATTAAGAGCCAGTTAAGCCTAATTAAGGGAAATTATGTTAATTTAATGGTATGTAAGGAGAGCTTAAGGAGAGCTTAGCGATAAGAAGACAACCCTAAGAGAGATTCAAGAAGATACAAGTGAAGGCTAAAGATTGAAGATTAAGGTTGCAAAATTTGTTTTTCCTCTTCCTTAACTTTTATTATTTTTGTTACTCTTAATAGCTAAACTTCATATGTTATTATTTATTTTTGCAATTATAAGTAGCTAATTTCTTTTCTCTAAGATTACAATTGAACTAACATGTAGTTTAAATTTTTAATCTCTTTCTAGTTTATTTTCAATGAAATTATT
Source organism: Theobroma cacao (assembly GCF_000208745.1). NCBI lineage: Eukaryota > Viridiplantae > Streptophyta > Magnoliopsida > Malvales > Malvaceae > Theobroma > Theobroma cacao. Next base: position 35,688,717 of record NC_030851.1, read on the forward strand.
ATTTATTCCAATTTATTCTTAATGCTTTTAATTGTCTAGCCACCAATTAAATTGATCTAGAAACCTAAACATAGCTTGCGAAAAGGAGTTTAGAGTAGGCTAAAAATTGAAATAGCATATGATCATATTTATTTGCTTGGATGATTAAAGTGATTTGTATATAGGATAGAGATATATTTATATATAAACTAAGCAATCTGCCATTCCTTTACCAACTTCTCAAAGTAATATAGTACCTATAGCTATTGAGAGAGATAATGTTAGGGAATATGATGCAAATCCTCCTCTTCAAGATTCTGTTCTTACTCCTATTGATGTTCATTCTATTCAAGAAAATGAGGTTAAGGTGCCCTTGAGGAAATCCTCTAAGAAAAGAAAGTCCGCCATTTCTAATGATTACGTGATTTTTCTTGGAAAAAGTGATTATGATATCAATCATGTGGTCGGCCTTGTGACTTTCAACAATGCCATTAATTGTTCCCAATTTTCTATGTGGATGGATGCAATGATAGATGAGATGAGTTTTATGGCTCAGAATAGTGTTTGGGAGCTAATTGAACTCCTAAAAAGATGTAGACCGATTGGTTGCAAATAGGTGTATAAGACCAAGAAAGATTTTAAGGGAGAACTTGAGAGGTTTAAGGTTAAGTTGGTGGCAAAAGAATTTACTCAAAGAGATGGAGCAAATTATAATGAGACTTTTTCACTAATGTCTCCCAAGGATTCTTTTAGGCTCATTAAGGCACATTTTGACTTGGAACTTCATCAAATGAATGTGAAGATAGCTTTTTCGAATGGTAACCTTGAAGAGGAAGTTTATATGATACAACATGAGGGATTTCAAGAATTAGGAAGTGAAAGCTTGGTGTACAGACTTCGAAAATCCATCTATGGTCTCAAGCAAGCTTCCAGAAAGTGGTATTTGAAATAGATGATGTAGTTACTTCCATGGGTTTTATGGAAAACAAGGTTGATTAGTGCATATACCTTAAGAACAGTGAAAGTTCATTTTTCTTGTGCTATATGTGGATGATATCTTGCTAGCCAGTAATGATGTTGGGTTATTGCATTTAACTATGCAGTCGTTGTCAAAGACTTTCGACATGAAATATCTGAAATATCTTGGTGATGCCTTATTTGTAGTCAAGATTGAGACATGCAAAGATGGATTTTGGAATTTATTAAGGCTTTCCTAGAAGGCATACATTGATTGTGTGCTTAGTAGATTCAACATGTTGTGAAAGGCGATAAGCTTAAGCTTAGTCAATATCAGACAAAATGATTTGGCAAGAGAATCCATGAAAGGCATACCCTATTCTAGTGTAGATGGGAGCCTAATGTATGCGTAGGTTTACATTAGACTAGACATAGCTTTTGCAGTGAGAGTTTTTGGCAGATATCTTTCTAACCCTAGTTTGAATCATTGGGTTGCTACTAAGAAAGTGATGAGATACTTGCAAAGACTAAGGATTATATGTGAGTGTACAAAAAGGTGGATAATCTTGAGATTGTTGGTTATACAGATTTTAACTTCACTAGTTGTCCAGATGACATGAAGTCCACCTCATGGTATATTTTCATGTTAGTTGAGGAGCTATTTCTAGGAAAAATGTTAAGCAAACACTTTTAGGTTCCTCTACTATGCAAGTTGAGTTTGTTGCCTTTTATGGGGCTGCTACACAAGCTATTTGCCTTAGAAATCTCATTTTTGGGATATGTGTTATTGAGTCCATCTTTAGACCTCTTAAGATTTATTGTGATAATAAGTCTGTTGAGTTGTTAACTAAGAACAACAAAGGCACTAGTGGGTCTAAACGTTTGGAGATAAAATCTCTAAATGTCAAGGATTTTGTTAAAAATTGTGACATTTTTGTTGAGCACATTGAAACTGATGACATGTTGGCTAATCCTTTGACTAAGGGGTTAAGACCTACGATGTTTAGTACACAGGTTGAAAGCATGGGTATTTTAGGTCCTCTGATGCGTTTGATTAGTGAGAGTATGTTATTTATATATTTTAAAACTCTCACATCATGGTTTGCATTTATTTATGTTGAGACCTTTTCTATGTCTTTAAACATCCATGAGATGTTTGATTTTATATTTATTGATGATCATCGTTGATTGATAATACATGTTGTTATTTGATATTACTTGTTCATGTACATATGATTTATTAAAATTGCTATATTACATATATGTTTTATGAAATCTTGAGATTGGTGTTTATCTTGAAATGATTTTAGTGGTATGTCTCATAAATAACACTAGCAAGGAACCTTGAGGATAAGTGGGAGACATATAAGCATGTTGTTAAATGCCGTATAGATTTCTCTTCAGGTTTAGAGAAATCGACAAGAGGGAAAACAATGAAAATAGCACATTGAGATCACATTTAGGTGCTATTTTCTTGGTACACAGCTACACTAAGATCCATTGTCAATATGATCATTAATGCTTGTAACTATGGATTAGTCCTATGTCAATAAGGGGCATATTGCCTAGCATAATTCAATATTAGATGTTCCTATTGGATAGGATATTAAGACTTTATCTCTAAAGGCTAAATATTTTAAAATTGTAGCCACATCAAATTTAAGTAAATCTATCTAGAGTCTTATTTTCTAAAGTCTTTTCTTAAACCCAAAATACTCTCCAATTAATATTTCCCAAGTGGAAAAATGTTAGAATATTTAACTATGTGGGCTACTATTAATTGGTAATTTATATTTAATAAAACAAATTGATAATTTAGTCTTATTGTGAGATAAAACATGGAAGCCCAATTAATATTAAAGTGATCTATTAATGATGGAATTTGGATGTCTTATTAAGTCAGTGTGGTTTAGTAGTTGTGTAGGCCTTAACCTACTAAGCCTTTAATGGGGAGGCTTCTGGGGTTTATTATTCCTTTCTTCACTTCTAACAAACAGTTTCTACCCATTGTTAGTCGCCCGAAAAGGAGAAGAATGAAGAGAAAGACTTAGCCTCTACTAGTAGTTATCTTGTGTTTCATAACTAGAAATGGCTACCCTAATGAATCAAACAGGTTCGCTAGTTTAATTACATGACTCTTGGTGTTCTAATCTTCATAAATTGATCAAGGGATTAAAACTTACATTAAATAACTATATATATTCTCTAACACTTTGACTATATTTATTTACAACTATTATGTTCTGCATCAACTTTTATAATTCTTTTCAAAAGTGATAAATAAAGTTCATTTTCTATGCAAAAAGGAATTTTTCCTTGTTTATAGATGTTATCTAGCTAGTTGTGAATAAACTTATATTCTATTAATAAGAATTAAAAATAAGAAATATATATAGGAGAAAATAAAAAATTTCTTCTATTTAAGACATGTCAAACAACATTTTTGTTTATTTTTTAACATTTTCTTACTTTTTTATATTTCATATTTTTTACTTTTTCACATAAAAATTGTTGGACAGCTTGAACATGAAATATTCTTGATCAAGTTGGCTAAAATTATATAAATAAAAAAAGTCTCTCAAAACTAGGGTTTATGAGAGTTAGATCTTGTTTCCAACAAGGTAACCGCCAAATCTAAATTTTCAAAGTTTGGCTTTATAGTGCTTATTTTATTATTGATTCTATGATTGTAAGATACTGAGGTAATGGTTAAAATGGATGATTTGCATGAAATGTGGAAAAGTTTGAAATTATCAAAAGAAGTGGCATGTCCATTAAGGATAAAGCAAATAGAGGGAGAAAGGTCGTCTAAGGCTCTACAGGAGTTTTGTCTACTAGGATCTATAAGGGCAACAACAAAGTTAATAAAAAAGCAATGATAAATACTTTAGGACCCATATGGAGATTGGTAAGGAAATTATTTGTGAAAGAAATAAGTAAGAATAAATTTCTCTTCTACTTTGAAGAGAAAAGGATTATGAAAGAGTGAAAGCTAGCAAACCATGGTGTTTTGAAAAGAATTTGGTGGTCATGAAGGAGTTTGATGAGGAAAACATGGACTTGAATGTTCAGAAACAAAGAATCTAGATTCAAGTAACTAGAGTACCGTTAAAGCTTATGGATTTAGATACAACATCTACTATAGGTAATATAGTGGGTAGATTTATGCAAGTAGTGGGGATGTCAATGATCTCAGGGATACGTTTATGTGGATTAGGGTTTTAATTGACCTAACAAAGCCACTACACAAAGGTATCATACTATCTTTTGATAACATTCAGACTCGATGGATCAATATCTAGTACGAACGTTTGTCACGATTTTGCTATAAGTGTACAATAATGGGGCATAATGAAAAGATTATTCTAATTCGTGTTTGGATGAAGATGGAAAAATGGTGAAGAATCAATATGGGCCATTTATGATAATGTTGCTAAGGAGAAAGGCAACGACAATCACCATTGTGGGCAACAAATACAATGACGATGAATGGTAGAAAGACAAAGAAGTTGAGAATAGACTCTCTACTTGAAATAATAATGAAAATGTTAGTTGTAGATTTACTGCAGGAACACTAAGCGAGATTTTAGAAAATGAGAAAATAATGGCAGCTGATATGGGCGGTTAGGGAAACCAAAAATTGTAGTAGGATTCAAAACAGATTCAGAATGAGATGGAAGGCATTAACGAGAGAGTTAATGAAGATAAAGGTATTGTTGATAAGGGTGTAGATGGGAATATGTTTAATAATCAAATAAATGGTGACGTAGTTACAACATTTTTGGACTTGATTTGTACGAATGATATTTCAATAGTTGTGCAAAGTAAACACAAAAGAAAATTGATAGATTTCAAGGTAAATAGGGAAAAGATTGGGAAAAAGATTAAAATGGTAGCAATTTCTTTATGGAACCAACAGTGCATAGTGGTCTACATGGCCAACACCGCTTAGCAGAATAAGGATTATGAGTTGGAATTGTCAAGGTCTTGAACAATTCATATGCTTCTAAAATTCTTGAGAAGTACAAATCTTAATGTAATATTTCTAATGGGGACAAGGAAATACAATGTTAAGATGGAGCAATTTCGTTTACTTTTTGATATGGGATCTTGTTTACTAGTAAATATGGATGGAGAAGCTGGTAGACTATCATTGCTTTAGAAGCAAGATACAACATTGTTTGTTAAATCCTTCTCAAAAAATCAAATAGATTCAGAAATTGTGATGATAATGGAAACATGAAGAATGATAGGTTTTTATGGAAATTTAAATGTTTCAAATAGGAATCTAAGTTTGGATCTTCTTTGAATCCTCAATTCACAGTTTCAGAGTTCATGGTTGGGTGTAAGAGATTTTAATGAAATTTGGTATCTTAGTGAAAAAAAAAGGAAGAGCAAGGAGTAATGAGGCTCAAATGGTGGCATCCAAGGAGGTTTGTAGTCTTTGTGAATGGCACGATTTGGGTTATAAAGGATCACAATTCACGTGGTTGAATAATATGGAGGAAGGAGAGTTCATTAAGTGTAGGCTTGATCCGGCATTTGCAAATTCGACATGGTGTACAAAATTTCCAAAGGTAATGGTATTTAACGAAGTAGTGGGAGCTTCAAATCATATAGCTTTAAAGGTTGACTTATTCCATAAGAAAATAGTTAAATGGAGGAGAAGATTTCACTTTAAGGCTTTTTGGATTCATGGTGAAAAATGTGAAAGGATAATTTTCGAGGAATAGAGACAACTGGATTAGAATTCTAGTGAGTTTATAGAAGAATTACATATTGTTAAAGCTAAGCTCAATTCAATTAAATCAAGCCTAGCATAGGAGGTGCAAGAAAAAAATAATGTGGAAGAAAAGGGAACTCCAACATATACATGAATTAGAATCTCCTAATTTTGATGCTATATCTCTCAAAAAGATCTAGAAGGAATTAGATGATACAATTAAAAAAGAAGAAATTTTGTAGAAGCTACGGTCAAAGCAGATTGGCTTAAAAAAGGGGACAAGAACACAAATATCTTTCATGGGAAAGCCTTAGAGAGGAAGAAGAAAAATACCATTTAGGCACTAAGGAAGAATAATGGAGAGTGGGTGGAGAGATAAAAGGGTTTGTATTAAGAAGCAAATGAATTTTTCTCTCAACTATTTACTACCTCAAATCTGCCTATGGTTGAAGAAGTTTTGGCAGTGGTGCATTCATAGATTGATGGAAGAATGACTGAAGAATTGATTACAAAAATTACCGCAGAGGAAGTTCAAATTGCATTCTTTCAATTGCATTTTACAAAGGCCCTTCATCCGAATGAATTGTCTACTTTATTTTTTTTAAAGGTATTGGGATTTAATGGGAAAGAACATTTATAATTTTGTTGTAGATTTTCTAGAGGGAAAAATTGCATCCAACGAAATCATTATACTCATATTGCTTTCATCCCAAAAGTTACCTAGCTTGAACAAGTCAATTTCGACCAATAAGTCTTTTCCATATGATTTATAAAGTTGCATCTAAAGTGCTCACCAATAGATTGAAGGGTATTTTATTAGTTATCATTTTTGAAAATCAAAGTGCCTTTGTGCCTGGCAGATTGATTTCAAATAATGTTATAGTTGCACATGAAATTATTCACTATTTGCATAATAAAAGACTGGAAAATGTGGGTAACTTTGCTCTTACATTGGACATAAGTAAGGCATATGATAGAGTGGAATGGATTTTTATGGAAGGATTTCTAAGGAAAATGGGTTTTGATGAGAAAGATGTAAGCATGATGTAGACACCTAAAAATAATAATAAATTTTAAATTTAAATTATAATAAAATATAAAAAAATAAATAAAAAAATATAATAATAATAATAATAAAAAAGAGGTATGGCTGGGCGTACGCCCAGCCATCCCTTCCCCAACCACCACGCATGATGGGGTTCTGGCAACCAACTCCCTATTGCCAGAACCCCATTGCTGGGTTGTCCAATTTTTTGGACAACCCTGCTTGTTTTAAGGACCACCTGCAAAACCAAAGAAAAGGAGGAGAAGCCAAAAAAAAAACTCAACCAAAAAGCCAAAAAAGATTTCAAAAAAACCGATCCATCACCTGCAAAAAAGCCATCAGAAAAAACTGAAACAAAAAAATCAATAATTAACCCAAAAAAAAAAAAAGAGAGAGCAAAAAAGGGAAAAAGAAGAAGAGAGAGAGAGGTGAGAGGCCGGCGTAGGAAAGGAAAAAGAGGCGCCGGCGGTGGGAGTGTTACGTCGGGGAGAAGAAGGAGAAGGAGAAGGAAAGGAAGAAAGAAGAAAAAGAAAAAAGAGAAGGGAAACCCGCAAGGAGAAAGGAGAGAAAGAGAAGGAGAAAGAAAGAAAGAGGAAAAAGAAAGAAGAAGCCAGCGGGGAGAGAGAAGAGAAGAAAGAGAAAAAAGAAAAAAGAGAAGAAAGGAAAGAAAGGGAAGAAAAAAAAAAGAAAAGAAAAAACAAGACAAAGCAAGTTGACCAAGAAACAAGACAAGAAAAAGAAGTTGTGGGTTCTTGAATTCATCTGGGTTTCGTTGGACTCAAAATTAGGTAAGTTTTGCATTTTTGTTATTTGGGTTATTATATTATTATTAGTATTAATTTTATTAGCATTCAATATAGTTTTTACAAAAATTATAAATGTATTTATAAAATAATAAATAAGCAAAAATATATTTAAGAAATCAAATAAACAATTAAATAATAATAATAACGATAACAAGAGTAAGTGAATGAGAAGAATAAAAAAAAAAGAGAAAGAAATAGTTATATTATAAATATATTTAGATAGTTGTAAATATAATATACATACAAAAATACATGATACAAATATAAAAAAAATATAATAAAAAATAAAAAAAATGAATGAAAAAATGAAATGATTATTGAAGAAATTGCACCTAAGAAAGGCAAAAAGTTGCTTTTTTTTTAAGTGGATTTTTTTTTGGGTGCAAAGTTCGAGACGGATTTTCACCGAAGCGTCGGGATAAATCCGAACTCTAAACTTCAATACCCGTTAAGTCAAATAGTTGTTGTTAAAAAATAATATATATAATGTTGCATTTGAATTTAAATTAATAATATTAGTTAATTAGCTTAAATAAATATTACTAAATAAAGTTAATTTAATCGTTTGGAAACATTAATTAATTGTTTATTTGATAAGTTACATAATCAAGTTAAACGTTAATCAACAATGTTAATTAAAAGTTATGGATCTAAATAAAAAAATAAAAAAAAACAAAAAAATAATAATAATAATAATAAAATAAATACATAATTCATGAAAAAAAAATGACAAAATAAATATATAAATAAGGTGATAAATTATTAAACACATAATTGGATGAATTATGAACCGCTTAATTCAATAAACGCGTGCATGTAGACATTAGCATTTTATCCTGTCAAGCACGTCACATTTATTTTGCAAATGGCGCGAAAATCCCGATAATGGGATTTCCCCGAGGAGCTTGTAGAGACGAGTTCTTCCGGGGATATCTCTAGGTGAGGAGAATTTCGAGACTTCACCAAAGCGTTGGGATAGTCTTCGAATAATTTTTCAATAAAAGATTACCGACTCCATCATTTAAAATAAACAAGTCATGACATCATTTTACGCTTGCATCATGTGCATACATAAAACCAAATAAAAAAACTCAGTCTGTCAATTTAATAAAAATTTAATTAATAAAGTAGGGATTAAACTAAGAGAAGGCTATATTAAGATAACTTAAGATTAAATGGTACCGTTCGTGGAATGGGCGCCACGGAGGTGTTAACCCTTCTCCGTGCGTAATCGCACTCCCGAACCCATCTCTAAAAATGTGGATCAGTTCTCGTTCTTTCGACGGACCTAAAATTAATTTAGGACTTCGTCGATTAAGAATCGGGTTAATAGGTGACCAATCACACCTAGATAAAAAAGATTAGTGGCGACTCCTAAACCGATTTAATATTCGCCCGTGTCTGGCGGACGGGTTCTCGGACCCGCACGTTACGACAGATGGCGACTCCACTGGGGAACTCGAGAGTCAAACCGTTAATTAATCATAAGTTATCTTAAGCCTTAAATAATTTGTTGTTTTCCCTAGCCTTGATTTTGCATATTTTTGGTTAATGCACTCAGTTATTTTGCTATTATTACTTCACTGTTTTTAATAATTGCGAGAAAAATTGAAGGGCATGAAGTTGCCAGCTCAAAGAGAGGGAATATGCCCAAGAAAAAAGAAGGGGATGTGCAAGCAGTCGCTCACAACAGCCAACAAGCCCATAACTTTAACCCATATTACTCGTACCCCACATACCAACCCTTCTATCCAAACATAGGCAACATCACACAAAACCCATATGTGTACCAACCTACCCCGCAACCAATGTTTCAGACCAATGTTCTTCCACAAACTCCACCACCAAGACCGGTAGCTTCAACCAATAATCCTGGCCATGGTCAAAGAGAACCTAAAACTACCCTAGAAAAACCAAAGTTCGATCATATTCCAGTCCCTTACACTACATTACTGCCACAACTCATAGAAAATCGACTCATTGCTCGAACCCCTTTAGAACCACTCCGACCACCTTTCCCAAAATGGTATGACCCGAATGCGCATTGTGATTACCATTTTGGATTTCAAGGGCACTCCACCGAGAATTGTACTGCTTTAAAACATAAAGTCCAAGCGCTCACTAAGGCAGGACTTTTAAATTTTGCTAAAAAAGACAATTCAAATGTTAATTGGAATCCCTTGCCTAACCATGGAGGTTCGACAGTGAATGCAATACATGAAGGGATGATTCGAAGGGTGAAAAAGAATATCGACGAGATTCGAACACCGATGGATAGAGTGTTTGAGACGTTGTCCAAAATAATAGCCATCACTCCAGAACCGATAGAGATAAAAGAACTAGGACATGATCTCACCCTTTCTTGTAAATTCCATATGGGGGTTGTTGGACGTTCCATTCAAAATTGTGATGGCTTTCGTCTTAAGTTGCAAGAGTTGATGGATTTGTCAGAAATCAAGTTTTATGAAGAAAGTGAGGAGGAAGAATTTTGGAAAAAGACAATTCCCTTCTTGTATGAAACCTTTCGATTCGTGGGGTGTAAGGCATCGGACGAGGTCAATCAGGTTCCACGGATGTTTGGTGAGCTATCAATCCATATGATCAAAGATGAAGAACCTAACAAGAAGGTCCATGTGGTGTATCCAGTACTACCAGGAGAGGAGCTAAGCAATTGGATAGCCACGGAACTGCCCATGATCTTTAAGTCTTCTGAAATGTAATGAACAATTTTATCTAAATGCCTATGCCCAAGGGTGTTAAGAGTAATTTCTTGTTTAAGTAGGGCTTTCTGTTACCTTCATCATTTAAATAAATGACAATGCATAATGTGTTTCATAATTCATCAATCTTTTTGCATATGTCCTTTCATCTATTCTTTTAGCCAATAAATACTTGCCCATACATGCGTCTAACTTTACCTGTTTGTAGGTCTTTAAATAATGAACACGAAGACAATCTAGACAACGATTTGAATATCGATTTTGAGATGATTCCGAACATTGATGAATTGAAAAATGAAGAGGAGGTGGATGACTACGGTTTACCCCCTGATTTGTCGAGAATGTTGGAACAGGAGGAAAAGGAGATTTTACCTCATCAGGAACTCACAGAAATGATTAAACTCGAAAATAGGGAAGAGAAGAAAGAGATTAAGATTGGCACCTCGCTGTCATCTGATGAACGGCAGAAGCTAGAAAAATTGCTCCGTGAATATGTGGACGTGTTTGCTTGGTCATATCAGGACATGCCAGGCCTTAATACTGACATGGTTGTTCACAAGTTACTTTTGGAACCAGATTGCAAGCCTATTAAACAGAAGTTGAGAAGGATGAAGCCAAAAATGTTGCTGAAGATTAAAGAAGAAGTAAAAAAGCAATTTGATGCTGGATTTTTAGAGGTGGCTAAGTACCCTGAATGGGTGGCTAATATAGTTCCAGTTCCTAAGAAGGATGAAAAAGTTCGAATGTGCGTCGATTATAGGGATTTGAACAGAGCGAGTCCGAAGGATAGCTTCTTTTTGCCACATATTGATACTCTTGTGGACAACACAGCAAAACATGCTTTGTTCTCATTCATGGATGGCTTTTCTGGTTACAATCAAATTAAGATGGCACCCGAAGATATGGAAAAAACAATGTTCGTAACCATGTGGGGAACGTTTTGTTACAAAGTAATGCCATTTGGATTGAAGAATACAGGCGCCACCTACCAAAGGGCAATGGTAGCTTTGTTCCACGATATGATGCATAAAGAGATAGAGGTATATGTTGATGACATGATTGCAAAATCTCATACAGAAAGGGATCATACTGTCAATCTCAAGAAACTGTTCGAGAGATTGCGAAAGTTCCAGCTCAAGTTGAATCCTGCAAAATGCACTTTCGGTGTAACTTCTGGGAAATTGTTAGGGTTCATAGTAAGTGAAAAAGGAATTGAAGTGGACCCGGATAAAATACAAGCTATTCAAGAGCTACCACCTCCCAAAACGCAAAAAGAAGTGAGGATTTTTAGGGAGGTTGAATTATATTGCTCGATTTATATCCCAACTCACCTGCAAATGTGATCCAATCTTCAAGCTGCTTCGAAAAAGAGACCTAGGAGAATGGAATGAAGAATGTCAAATAGCCTTTGATAAAATCAAAGAACATCTCAGAAATCCACCGGTGTTGGTGCCACCGATGGCCGGCAAACCTCTTATTTTGTATTTGACTGTGAACAAGAATTCTATGAGATGTGTGTTGGGACAACATGATGGAACCGAGAAGAAAGAACGGGCAGTATATTACTTGAGCAAGAAGTTCATGGAGTATGAGTCCAAATATTTTGCGCTCGAAAAGATGTGTTGTGCACTAGCATGGACCGCCCGAGGCTCTGACAGTATATGTTGTATCACACAACATGGTTGGTGGCGAAATTAGATCCCATCAAGTATATCTTTGAAAAACCCTGCCTGTCTGGAAGAATAACTCGATGGCAAGTGCTATTGTCTGAGTATGACATTGTGTATGTGTCTCAAAAATCAATCAAAGGGAGTGTCATCACTGATTTCCTTGCAGATCGAGCTAATAAGGATTATGAATCTGTAAGTTTCGATTTTCTAGATGAAGATTTGATGGCCGTCTTACACATAAAAAATGGTGGTCCCAATGAACTTAATCCATGGAAGGTGTATTTTGATGGAGCATCCAATGCTTTGGGGTATGGAATCGGGGCAGTGTTGATTTCTCCAAATGGAAAGTACTATCCAGCCACAGCAAGATTGAATTTCAATTGTACTAACAATATGGCGGAGTATGAGGCGTTGGTAATGGGATTACAAGCAGCGATTGAGATGGAGGTTGACGCGATAGATGTTTACGGAGATTCGGCTTTAGTAATATGTCAAATGAGAGGCGAATGGGAAACTAGAGATTCTAAACTAGTTCCATATAAAAAGCTGGTTACAGAATTAAGCAAACAGTTCAAAAAAATCAGCTTCAACCATTTACCTCGAGAAGAGAATCAGATTGCTGATGCTTTGGACACCCTCGCAACGATGTTCAAAATAAAAGAGGCGGCTGATGTACGCCCTTTTGATTTAGAAGTCCGTGAAGTCTCCGCACACTACTTGAATGTTGAAGAAGAGGTTGATGGTAAGCCGTGGTGTCATGATATCATGCAATACATCAAGCACCAGGCATATCCTGAGAATGTCACGGACAATGACAAGCGAACTCTTAGAAGATTAGTAATGGGTTTCTTCCTTAACGGAGAAGTGCTCTACAAAAGGCGTCGAGATCAAGTACTCTTGAGATGTGTGGATGTTGCGGAAGCCAACAAAATAATGAAAGAAGTCCACGAAGGAACTTGTGGAGCTCAT
>NC_030851.1:35705864-35722612 GCF_000208745.1 Theobroma cacao
CAATAAAAGATTACCGACTCCATCATTTAAAATAAACAAGTCATGACATCATTTTACGCTTGCATCATGTGCATACGTAAAACCAAATAAAAAAACTCAGTCTGTCAATTTAATAAAAATTTAATTAATAAAGTAGGGATTAAACTAAGAGAAGGCTATATTAAGATAACTTAAGATTAAATGGTACTGTTCGTGGAACGGGCGCCACGGAGGTGCTAACCCTTCTCCGTGCGTAACCGCACTCCCGAACCCATCTCTAAAAACGTGGATCAGTTCTCGTTCTTTCGATAGACCTAAAATTAATTTAGGACTTCGTCGATTAAGAATCGGGTTAATAGGTGACCAATCACACCTAGATAAAAAAGATTGGTGGCGACTCCTAAACCGATTTAATATTCGCCCGTGTCTGGCGGACGGGTTCCCGGACCCGCACGTTACGACACATGATAATAAGATGCATATCCACAGTAATATACTTTGTCCTTATTAATGGAGCCCCAAAAGAGAGTTTTACACCATCAAGGGGAATTCGCCAAGGAGAACTTTTATTGCCATTACTATTTGTTATTATTACGGAAACTTTATCCAGTATGTTGACGGTAGCTAAAAATAATAAGAGCATTTCAAGGCCAGAAGTTAGCAAGAGAGGTTCGCATATTACTCACCTTTTCTTCACAAACGATAACATGATTTTTCTTAAAGCAAGAAGTCAAGAGATAAAGGTCTTTAAAAATATTTTTGATTGGTATGAACTTGCATAAAGACATAAGATTAATTTTGATAAATTAGCAATCCTTTTTAGCATAAATACTATGGAAGTTGATGTTGACGTTGTTTGTCAAACTTTTGGGGTGAATATTGGATAGCGAAGAGGTAAATATCTTGGAATACCTCTTATTTATGGTAGGTCTAAAAGATAAATTTTTAGCTACGTTAAGGAAAAGGTCCTAAAAAGGATCTCAAATTAGAAAAACAAACTTCTATCAATTGCAAAGAGGGAAATAGAGATAAAATTAGTGGCCTAGGCTATTCCAAGTTATGTGATGAGTTGCTTTAAATTGCTGGACACATTATCTACTAAAATTGATTCGGCTATGGCTAGATTTTGGTGGGAAGGTAATGACAAGGAGCATAAAATTCATTGGAAGAATTGGCAATTTATGTGCACATCTAAGCATTCAGAAGGAATGGGCTTTAGAAATATAAAAAATTTCAATCTAGCTATGTTGGCTAAACAATGGTGGAGATTGTTGACTCAAGTTCCTACTTTAACTTACAAGTTGCTAAAGGCAATATATTTCTTTAATGTGAATTTTATGGATGCAACCATTGGATCTGACCCCGAGTTACCTCTGGCTTAACATAAGAGAAAGTCAGGATCTTATAAGAAAGAGTGTTATATGGAAGGTGGGAACTGGGAAATGGAAGGGATATGATGGTGTAAAAAGATTGTTAGATCCCATATGAGACTCTTAGGCAAGTCATTATGTGTGATGAATCAATGAGTGATTCAATGACACTAAGTGAACTTATAGACTTCATTTAATGAGATGGGATGAAACTAAAGTCCATAATTATTTTCCTCCACATGAGAGCATGTTGATTTTGTCAATTCCTTTGAGCAATCAACAACAAGTTGATTGTTAAGTTTGGTTTGACAATAAGCATGGCAACTATACAAAGAAATCTGGCTATAAGATATTGTATTCAAGATCGACAAGTATCGATGGTGTAAGTTCTTCGATTCAATGCAATCGATTATGGAAAAAATTGTGGCACTGTGCAATTTTGAGGAAAATTGTGATGTTTGTACGGAGAGTTATCCATGGAGCCTTCTTACCAAAATGGAATTGATCAAGAGGAAGATAAATGTGGTACCAGTATGTCTTTTATGTGAATTAAAAGTAGAGATAGATTTTCATTGCTTGTGTAATTTCCATTTCGCAAGGGTGGTGTGCTTATCTTTTCGGTGGGGTTTTCAAGATATCTCAAGCTACTATGGTTTAATTAAGAAATGGTTGTAGGTGTTATTTGATAAAATGGAGAAAGTACAGTTAAAGGAGAATATATGTGTACTATGGTCTATTTGGAAGGCTTGGAATAATTTGATTTCTAACCAAAACTGACTAGATCCTATAGCCGTAGTTGAATTAAGGTATAAGATGGCAAGACAATATCGAAGTGCCAATACATCCATCGGAATAAGGGAAGTAGGAGAACACAACATAACTAAATGTTGGAGTAAACTGAATGTGTGTAAACTAAATTTTAATGTAGCATTATTTGAAGTAAATGGTGTAACAAAGATAAGGGTAGGCTTTATTGTGAAGAATCAGCATCGGGATATCCTTCTAGCTAGAAAAAAAACCTCTAATCATTGATTGGATGCGATTGAAGCTGACTTGAAGGCATTAGTCTAGTTGCTGGTTACTTATTGCCAAAAAGGGGTAGGCATCCATGAAATTAGATTGATTGTCAAAAATTAGTTCAATGGGTGCATAATAGAAGCTGTAATGGGCAAACGGGACACATAGTGGGAGATTGTATAATGCTAATGGAACGCTTGGCTTGCAAATCAATCAATCATTGTGTAAGAGAAGCAAACAAAGTGGCTCACTCCTTAGCCTAGCATGCGAAAGTACTAGGTGATGGAGAAATTTTGTGGACTAATATCGGAGATATGCTACGCCAATTAGCAAGTATTATGTTACAAGATTTAACTCAGTTGGAGTTTGTGTCTTGATGAATTGGGGGGAATAGAAGCTTGTTTCGATTTCACAGACATTCATGCATGAAACAATACTCTTTTTTCTTTTTCATGGTTTCTATCCCACTGGGTTTTCCATAGAAAGGTTTTTAATGAGGCTTTTTCTACATAATTAGAAGTTCTGAGAGAATATGTGTAAACTAATGAGTTATGCTGGTTACTATTGATGAATGTCTCATTGTAATGATGCTATTCGGTGTTTGATGAAATTCACCTTAACCTTTCAAAAAAAATTCAAAATTTTAATAAAAAATATGCTAAGGTTAATGTATTTGTTTTTCTTAAATTTCTAGGAATTCATGATTAAAGGCATGAAGTAAAAAACTCGATTATGAAAACTTAGAAAAAAAAAGGAGTCGTGTTTTCATACAATACATGAAAGCTAGTGGCTCTAATAAGGCTTTGCTTGGAAGCATATGCGGACCCTAATTCAATTATGAATTCATTATTAAAGGGATGAAGTAAAAAATTTCAATAATGAAACCATAGATAAAAGAGGAGTAGTGTATCATATGATATCTAGTGGCGGCTTTGCTTGGAAGCATATGCGGATTAAAGATGATAAGTAACTAATGACCCTAAATCAAGTGGGAATTCATAACGGCATGAACTCGAAGTAGAAAATTTAATGGTGAAAACTTAAGAAAAAAAGGAGTCGTGTTATCATATGATACTAAGAGCTAGTGGCTCTAAGGCTTTGCTTGGTAAGGTGGATTAAAAAATGGAAAGATAGAAAATTATTGGAAAGTAAAAGTGAAAAAGATGAAAACACACACACACACACACACACACATATATATATATATATATATATATATATATATATTCTTTTNATAATGTATATTATAAATATATTATATATATATATTCTTTTCATTGATAAGCTTGGTAGGAAATATAACTTTATTTCCATATTGACAATAAAGTTGAAAAATTAAAAGAAAGAATATGGAAATTAATTATATTATTTTACCAATGTACTCTTTGTAAGTTCTGATGAAAAGGTGAATCTAGAAAAATGATGGACAATCTTTAAAATATGTAACATTTGACTCACACCTCTTACATTTTCTATCCTTTAATCTTTACATTTTGAACTGATTTATTTTTGTGAATAATGATGAAAATGCTAATCTCTTATATTTTCTTTCCTATCACTTTTTTTTTTTTTTGTTATCAGTTACTAGTGAAAACCATTTTCTTTTCACTTTTTCATCAAAATCTCTTCCATCCTTCCACTTTTCCACCCCACCAAGCAAAGCGTAAGATGACATTCTCTTTTAGTTCATTTGGTAGATAGGGGTATATGTAATTTGACACAGAAAATCATAGGATAAAAATCATGCCATCAATGTTTGGTGATAAATAGGATGGTTTGTCCTTTTAGGATGACTCAATCCCTTGAAAAGATGAAGGATTTTTTATAATCTATGGGGTTGCTAGGATGATAGATTTAATATCTTTTTTTTTTAAATGTTTACTATGTTACTCCAAAAAGTTTACTTTTTTCTAAATATAGAAGTAAGTTTGACCAATAATAAAAGTTCATCCTTATTTTACTTTTTTTAAAAAAAAAAAACAGTTTTATTAATCTCAAAACCAGCATACCATTTTGAATTTCTAATCTAACGATCGGAGACTCCTTATGACATTCATGAATTGGTTTGGGCGTAGAGATCTGTACAATTACCATAAGAGTTCCCACACATAAAGATTTTAACAGTTACAAAAGCAGAGAAATTAACAGCATAAAAAATCATCCTTATTTTCTTTTACCTTATACATCCAAGATATAAGATAAGATGATATTATATTTAAATTTAATCGTATCTTCTTTATTTTATCCTATCTTTCTCTCATTTTGTACACTAAACACACCTTAAAATGTATTTTCTTTGAGAAAGAGGGAATCCAAATTCATCTTTTTAAACATGATAACATATGTAAATACCATTGAGTCAAATATTTAAATAGCTTCAAACTATATTTCTTCAAGGCAACCAAACTGTCACATAGTTATGCATTTTTACATGCAAAAATCATATATGTGACGCATACAATTTTCAAATCTATCTTGAGAAATACATTTTTATCTCAAATTGGTTCTGCTTTCTTCTTGTTTCTTAAGCATTGAATGAGGTTTGTAGAAGTATAATATGAATTGGAAGTTATAGGATGACTTTGAGTTTATTTATCATTTTTTTTTTGCTCAAAAAGAATAAAAAATTTCAGGATTTTGTCTTCCCCCAGTAGCAGCTCTGCACTTTTTTTATTTGCTTCGCTGGGAGGAATTAATTATCAATCAAAATCTTATTAAAAGAAGAGAGACAAAAAAGAAAAAAATACAAAAAATGAAAATTGTCGGTTGCCCTCTTCTTCCACCTTTTATATTTCTTTCTACGTACGCTTTTTCTTTGTTCGCCACTATTTGCTCCCGCTATTGTCCTTTTCCCTCTTTTTCTCTTATAGAGTTTAATTATTAATGTATTTTCTTTTTGTAGCTTTTGCACCACTTATATTGCAAGCTCACCCGACAATTCACTGTGTGAGTAGGTTGAATTAGTTGGGGCAGTTATCTGATTGCATGGCCTACTTTTACCACTATTCTTTTATTAATTATCGTAAGGATAGAAATTTAACACGATATTCTAATGCTTCAATTATCTTTTCATATTTGGAAAGCCTTATGTGACAACTCTGCCTCTTGCTACAACCACTTACGACCTCGTGTCTTAAGGCTTATCATTCATTATTTCTTTTTATTATTTTAAAGGGTCTAATCATAAATGACTCAGACTTTTTTCTTTGGAATGGTTCAGACTTATTGATTTGATGGAAATTAAATGTGGGATGAGATGCTAGCAACGCTCTGCGTGGCCCATAACGTGTATAGATTAATGTGCTGTCGATATCCTAAATTTCCAGACTAGGACATCAGAGATTTTGTTTCCTAATAGGGGATTTACTTATTCAAACAAATCTTTCCATTTCAACTAGAAGGAAAGGATTATAAAAATTTAAAAATATTTATTTTATTTTATTTGAAGAACCTAATGTTATTCACGAGAGGAGTAGCACCAACAACTGCTTAGACTTACAAAAATTGCAGAACATCAAAATCCTCTACAGCGCATAACTCAATCTTTAGATCCAACCAATTCTGTACATTCCCCACCAAAAGGAGGTTAGCAGTACCTACCCAAACTCATATCTAAAGTTCGAGTAAACCATGACAAAAAAAGGCCTCGTATCCTCTGTACACAAAAGTTTCCGGCAACAGCAAGGAAAAAAACACAAAAAACCTGACGAAATATACACCCCAAAAGATACCACTTATCAACCACTCCAAAAAAGAAGTCAATAATTACGTTGTAAATTTTCAGAACTCTACCCTATATTTTTGTACTGAAATTTTTTAACTTCACAAGTGTGAATGTAAATAATTAACACATATACGCAGATTAAACTATAAATATAGAAATTGTTCAATAATTCACATAGTCATTTTAATACAAGTATGTGTTAATTATTTACTATATATTCATTTGTGGAGTTAAAAATTTTTATTACTTATGTATAACATAATTTTCTTTATAAAATATCACAACAAAGAATGGCGTGATGCTTTTTGTGAAGGGGAGCACGGCACTCTCGCGCATTTTAATTTCAAGATCTTTTTCTTTTGTATTTTATGATGGTCAAATTTATTTGTGTGATGAAATTAATGATAAAGATAATCCCATTTGTTTGGCTATTATTTTAGTTGTGGAATATTTCTCAAAAAAAGTTATTGTGCAAAACAAAATAACATTTCATATAATAAATTGGGCATAAAAATTAAAACAAAGAGACTAATTATTACCCGTATCTAACTTTATTCACTTTTTAAAAATTTTTTTACTTATATAAGAATATCTGAAAATTTTTCTGCGATCATAATTAATTGCAATAGCAGCAACACACTAATATCCGGGTTGATTTGCAGCGTTCTCTATGCATTACCTTCATTAAAAAAACATATCTTCATATGGCCATTATTGACCGCGCAAGAGTCATCCTCATTTATTCTTTCTCGGGACGTTCTATTCGGGTTATAAATTAAAGAAAGTACAAACTAAAGAGTTTGCAAAAAAATTAAACAAAATGAATAGGAAAAAAAATTCAAACACTCTATTTTTTATTTTGCTTTTAAGGCAGAGGTTTAAATTATAAATATTACTCTCTCAATTTCATATTAAATGTTTACACTTAAATTTAAAAAGAAAATAATTTCCTTGATATCCTAGCCCCACTCTAATCTTGTCAGGTTGATTATAGGCTCTTCTTATTTAGTATTAATACAATACTTTATATTATCTTTCTGTCAGTAGATTTTATCTGATCGATTTGAATTCAAAGAAATGTTTCTGATCACTATTAGAAATAAATGCACATATAATTGGTGAATCAATAAGATCGATGGCCCATTCCAGATCAAACTTCTGACTTGAGCTTCCAATTGCCAATATGCAGAAGCCACATCAACAGGCACAGTGGCAATCTTATGTGCTGTTGTACTAGATTATAGTGTAACACCTTTATCCTGATAAGTATGACTTTGGAAGAAAGGACCACCTGAATCATGAGGTTGAACAGGTAATATTGAAACTAGCATCTTTGCAAATCTTTTTAGAGAATTGTATATTGACAAAAACAGGTTTTGGTACAACTGAGCACATTTTATTATCACTACTTGATTAATGCTAATAAGTTTAATAATGACACCTATTATGATTAGTTTTTATATGACATGTAAATTTACACATTTATATATTATTATCAGGGTAAACTTTGATATGATTTTTTTGCACATAATATTTTGAGGTTATTTTTTTTCATATAAAATTTTATGTTTTAGTTCTAATCCCAAAGGGGTTAATCGTGTTAAAGCTTCAATTAGTTTTTTTCTCCTTTTTTTTTTTCTAATGGTCAACTAACTTACCTTCTTACCTTCTATAGTCATGGGTAACACCAAAGTTTTTACGCATATAAAAAACGTTAAATGCTACACTATTACAAAAGAACAACAACCATGTTTTGGATTACAATTATAATTTTAGTGCTTGATATGTGTGACTTTTGCTTTACAGGTGGTCTAAGAATGGCATCACATAAAGAAAAGAAATGGTTTCTTAAGATGAATCTCTTTTGCTTACCCTATATATAAATTTATAGGTTCTTACATAATTGTATAGGATTATTTGTTAAAAAAATGAAATAAAAAACAAATTATTTGGGCAAGATTGATTAAGGCCTTTTAAAAGAAAACATATGCATCTGGATCTTTTTCTACAAATTTTGAATACAAACTTTTATAACTCAATACTAATAATGATCTAAACAAAATAAAATCAATACAATTCTAAAATGAACAGATCAATCAAAATTTTCTTAACAAAAGTAACAATAGAAGCAATCATTGTATTTATTCAAATTCAATATTCAAAGAAAACAAAAAAATAGAGGAAAATTAGAAAAAACAAACAACGATTGACTCTATTGAACTTGTTTTTGTTCAGACATAGAAGAGCAAAGTCAGGGGAAGAATCTCGATCACTTTAGGTTGATGAACGAATTGGAATTCAAAAAAAAAAAACATCATCTTTCTTGTTTGGTGATAACTCTATGATATAAAGTTATTTGGACTTAATTTTGATAGTAATTTTGTTTAGTTCTTGTGGTAATGCATAAAAATTAATAGATTTTATTTAAATTATTTTAAGTTAATTAATTTAGGTGAGTCAATCTAATCTTAATTAATTTTATAATTAATTTGGTGTTAATGTGATTAAGATAGGTTATTATTGATTTAGTTGTGCTTTTGTAGGTGTTTAATGAAAGAAGATTCTTAATGGAAGAAGAAGAGCAAGTTCAAGGTGTAGACTTCCACTGCACATATTTTGGTATTTTGACTGTAACTCTCTCTAAAAAACTCCAAATGAAATGATTCTTAAACTATTAGAAAGATAAGAGAAAAATCTACAATTTTTATGTTTACCACTTCGTCAGTTCTGCATGGAAAGTGGTCAAAAATTATGTCAAAGTTAAGCACTGTAGTAGTACTAGAGCAATTATGATTTCTGTTAATTAATTGGTCGAGGCAGTGGCTCATGTTGTTTGATGAGGAAATTTTGATTGGAATGGACTTCTTTCTTCACCCAACTTGCCCTAACTTCAAAACCCTATAAAAACAACTTTCGGAAGAGAAAGAGCGAGACACCAGATTGATAGTTGAGATTCAAGCTACAAAATCGTTGAAAAAAAAATCTCATTGAAGTTGAGAAGAAATTAAAGGATTTAAGAAGATTTGGAGATCAAGAGTTCACTTTTGGAGTTTCTTTATTATTTATTTTTCGTCATTTAGTTTCAATGTTTAAACTTTATTTGATGATGATGTGTGACTTGATGGGGAACTAATTTGTTTATCTAAGATTATGATTGAACTCAATATGTAATATGATTTATTTATCTCTCCTTTGCTTATGTTTGATGGATTTAAGTTGTTTATTTTATTTTATTCTTAATGCTTCTAATTACCTGATCACCAATAATATTGAATTGAAAACTTAGGTTAAACCTTGACGAAGGAGATTTAGGTAGACCTTGAATAAAATGGCATATGATCGAATACACTTAGTTGATTAGGTGATTTGATTTGCATATAGGGTAGACATACACCTATAAGCCATCCATAGCCAAAATTAGAGCACGAACTTTATGAATCTTTCTTCAATTTAATTTGTATAGACATATAGTAAATTAATTAGGAAAGATATTTTTATGAGAAACTCAACAGAGACTTGTAAATAAATTAGGACTTTGGGTTAGCAACTTAATCCATTAAACTGAGTTAAGAGAGAGAGAGATAATAATCAGATGAAATATTGAGGGACATCATAATCTTAGGTCTGGTAGTCACTCGAATTTAATAAAATAATTTTGCTAATAGATTTTAGATTAGTTTTAGTTTTAATGTCTTAGATTAATTTTGCCCTTGAATAATTTAAATTTGGTTGTTTGGATAAAATTAGGGTATGTTAATTTTAGTAGTTAACAGTAGGAATTAAAACAATTCTTTGTGGGAACAATACTCTACTTATTATTATATTATCTTTGCGATACATATATTTGTGTGGGTAGTAAATTGAACAACAAGTTTTTGATGTCATTGTTGGGGAAGTGATTTTTAATTTTTTCTTGTTAATATTAATACCAAACATTCCTAATCTTACTTCAGACTTTTCTTTTTCTTTGTTTTCAGGTACTTTTGGTTGAGGTGATAAATAATTACAACTACTAGTGGCCATCTGAACAATTTGTGCCTAGGAGTGTTGCTAGTGATTATGCATTTGATGCAATCAGTGTTTTGACCTCCCAAGTAGATACTTTGTCTCAGAAAATTGACACTTGGGATTTTAATGTTTTTCGAAGTCTTTTTGTTACATGTGAGTTTTGTGGGGATAGGCATTCAAGTGATTGTTGTTTGACCTATTATGAGACAAAATTTTTCATGAAGTAATGATCAACATCCTACATATTCATTAGAGCCTGTTTTCCATAATAGTTTTCAATCACAAGTTAGAGCTCCTATGCAAGAGAAAAAGCCTTCAATAGAGGATATATTTATGTTGGCTCCATTAGTTTTTGATGATAATAAAACATTCTCATTTATTTGTGTCTAATTCCTTTACTTAAGTGTGCAGGAAATTAATACATGAAATTAATTTCTTAAATCTTCAAAGAGTATTTTTGAAAGAAAAAGAGGGATAAAATCAACAAGATGTAACTGAATAACAAGGAGGAAGCTTGTTGGTTTAACAATGAAGAACATTGGTTGACCAAATTTCAAATTGGAGAAATGGCAGGCTGAAAGTTTGAGAAACATAACCAACTTAGTCAACCAAGTCAGTCGACTAAATGCCCTCTGTCAGAATTTGCAAACCAGAAATAAAATCAACTTAGTCAACCAAGTTAGTCGACTAAGAGTTCTCTGTCTGCAATTTAAACTAGAACACTACAAGATAGATTAACAGCTAGAACTCATCCTCAACTGTTTCCAACGGATATAAACTGCCAAACTACCATCTGAGTTGCATGTCCAAGTATAAAAGGGTCTTCCAACAATGAGAAACAAGTTTTTTAAAAGCCTTGAATGAGATTTGAGCTTTACAAAGAAGAAAAACCAGAAAAGCTTCACT
Source organism: Theobroma cacao (assembly GCF_000208745.1). Taxonomy (NCBI): domain Eukaryota; kingdom Viridiplantae; phylum Streptophyta; class Magnoliopsida; order Malvales; family Malvaceae; genus Theobroma; species Theobroma cacao. Next base: position 35,716,869 of record NC_030851.1, read on the forward strand.
GCACTTGTTTACACTTAAACGCCTACTCTTTGTCATTATATTTAGCACTCAATCTTGTACCAATCAGATCAACTTGTGATCATAAGTACTTTTTGTAACCTCTCTTCTTGTATACTTAGAGTGAGGGAGTCACTCTAAGGGGTTGTTCAAGCTTGGGAGAGCTTGAATGTTATAGGTTGTGGTTGAGCCTTGGAAAACCACTTTGGGTTTTAGTTAAGCCCGTGAAAAACTAGTGTAAAGGTTTTGGCTGAGCCTGTGAAAAGCCATTCTAAAAGCTTAGTGAAAGCTTATGAATTTCACCTGATTCTTAGTGAATTGTTAGGAAAATCCTTGGTTGGATAATCAAGGTAGTGGATGTAGGTCTTGGACCGAACCACTCTAAATTGTTGTGCACCTTATACTCTGTTTTTACTTTCTTAAGTTCTGAAAATTAGTTCCACATCTTGTCAAGAGCCAAATTATGTTATTCACCCCCCTCTAACACATATTAACGGGACCAACAATTGGTATCAGAGCAAGTTCCCTATTTTCAAGGTTTAACATCCTTTGGGAAGATCCAAATGGCTCAACAAAAAACCATAGTTGCTGAGGGACAATCAACAAACAGACCACCTCTATTTGATGGCTCTATTATCCTTATTAGAGCACTAGAATGTCAATTTATGTTAGGACTATAGATTATGAAATGTGGGACGTCATAACTGATGGACCCTTTATGCCCTCAACCGTGAATGTAGTAACAAATGAGTTGATGCCCAAGCCAAGGTTCGAATGGACTGAGGCTGAAACTAAGAAAGTTCAAGTAAACTTTAAGGCCATCAACACATTACATTGTGCCTTGACACCCATTGAATTTAACGAAGTCTTAAGCTGTACAACAGCTAAACAAGTGTGGAAAAAACTTAGAATAATCCATGAAGGGACTTCTCAAGTAAAGGAGTCCAAAATTTCTCTCTTAACACATAGTTGTGAAATGTTCAAAATGAAGCCTGGTGAAGACATCACCAGCATGTTTGATAGGTTTACAAACATTACAAATAAATTAAGTCAGCTAGGCAAGCCTATCCCTGAACATGAATTAGTTAAGAGACTGCTTAGATGCCTACCAAAATCCTGGAAACCAAAAGTGACTACTATTAGAGAGGTTAAAGATTTGAACATCATCATTCTCAATGAGATATGTGGTTCTCTTCTCACTCATGAGCTGGAGCTTAAGGAAATAGAAGATGAAGACCGAAGGGAAGCAAAGGAAAAGAAAAAAGGCATTGCACTTAAAGTCAGCATTCTTGAAGAAGAGCTGGAAGAGCTTTCCTGTGATGATGATGAATATTTAGCTCTAGTTGCAAGAAAATTCAGAATACTAATGAGCAGAAGAAATCGAAGGCTAACTAGAAGAGGTTTCAGGAAAGACCAAGGTGCTTCATGGAAAATAAGGAACAAAAATGACTCAAACAAAAATGAGGAGATGATTTGCTACGAATGCAAGAAACCTGGTCACTTCAAGTTCGAGTGTCCATTGCTGAAAAATGAAACCCCCAAGAAAAATAAGAGATCCAAGAAAGCAATGGTGGTTGCTGCATGGTCGGACAGTGACACATCAGGCTCTGAAACTGGTGATGAAAAATCTAAGGAAAGAGCAAACATCTGTTTAATGGCACAAGAGGATGAAACAAAGGTACCTTCATCCCCCAACATTAATTCTTATGATGATTTACACGATGAATATGAATGCCTTTATGATGAATTTGAAAAACTTTTTTCAAAATACAAGTCATTGAAGAAAAAGGCTGCATTACTTGAAAATGATTTGAAAAAAATCAAACAAGAGTTCACCTTTGTTTTTGAGCAAAGAAATATTTTGCAAGCTGAGTTAGAACACTCAAAAACAGACTTTGAGTCTTTAAAACAAGAGTTGGAAAATAAGTCTGAAGCCTTGATGAAAACAAATAACTCTTGATGAAAACACAACTCTTAAATGCTTGAAAAATGAATCTTCAAAAAGAGATGCATACCACAATAAATATTCAGCTAAAGCATTACTTAGATGTTATAATTGTGGTAAACATGGTCATTTGTCATATGACTGTTTTAAGAAAAGAAAAGTGGAGAAAGTTAAGAAAATTTGGGTTCCTAAGGGATCCTTTGCTGCAACTAACACTTAAGGACCCATCAAAGTATGGGTACCTATAAAGAAAAACTGAAATTCTATTTTGTAGGTTGAGCTGGACTTAAAAGAGACATGTTCAAGAGCTCAACTTAGGAAGAAACAGCCTTGGTACTTGGATAGTGGCTATTCACGGCACATGACAAGACATGAAGAGCTGTTTGCTTAGTTGGAAAAGAGAAAAGGAGGAACCGTATCCTTTAGAGATGATTCAAAAGGGAGAATCCATGGTATAGGTACGGTTGGTAAGAGTTCTCAAACTCAAATTAGTCATGTGTTGTTAGTTAAAGGCTTAAAGCATAATCTACTAAGTATTAGTCAATTATGTGATAAAGGATTTAAAGTATGTTTTGATTGAACTAAGTGTGAAGTGATTGATATGAGTACAAATAAAATCTCATTTATAGGAAAAAGGTTGAAGAACATGTATGTAATTTTTCATGAAGACCTTGATGTGAATAATGAAGTATGTTTTGCTGCAAATGCTAAGAATGATAGCTGGTTATGGCATAGGAGATTAGGACATGTAAGCATGCATACTATGTCTAAATTAATAAAGAAAAATCTTGTTGCTGGATTGCCGAAATTGAAATTTGAAAAAGATAGGATATATGATGCTTGCCAATTAGAAAAACAAGTTAAAACATCCTTTAAGACTAAGAAAATAGTGTCAATATCGAGACCTCTTGAATTTTTGCACATTGATCTATTCGGTCTAATAAGCACAACTTGCTTAAGAGGTAAATCTTATGGCTTTGTAATAGTTGATGACTATTCTAGATATACTTGGGTATCCTTCCTTGCTCATAAGAATGATGCTCTACAAGCATTCTTAAGTTATTGTAAGAAAGTAGAAAATGAAAAAGGACTAGCCATAGTTAGTATAAGTAGTGACCATGGAGGAGAATTTGAGAATGATGAGTTTGAAAAATTTTGCAATGAAAAGGGGTTGGATCATAATTTTTCTGCACCTAGAACATCCCAGCAAAATGGAGTTGCAGAGAGGAAAAACAGAACATTAAAAGAAATGGCTATGACCATGTTATGTGAGAACAACCTACCTAAATATCTTTGGGCTGAGGTAGTAAATACAACAGCTTATATGCTTAATAGAGTCTCAATAAGACCCTTAATTGCAAAGACTCCATATGAACTTTACAAAAGTAGGAAACCAAATATTTCTCACCTTAGGAGTTTTGGCTGTAAATGCTTTGTATTGAACAATGGAAAACAGCCCTTAGGGAAGTTTGATGCAAAGAGTGGTGAAGTAATATTTTTAGGATATGCATTAAACTCAAAGGCCTATAGAGTTTTTAACAAAAGAACCCTTACCGTTGAAGAATCAGTCCATGTAGTTTTTGATGAGTCAAATGCATTACAAAAGAAAGTTCATGATGATGATGATGATATAGAAATCCTAAAAAAACAAATGGAGGAAATGAGCTTAGAGAACAATAAAAATAATGGAGAAAGGTCATCTAGAAGAGAAAATGAAACTCCATTTCTAGGAAATCTGCAAAGAGCAGAAAATCAGCATGATGATCTACCAAAGAGTTGGAGATTTGTAAGAGATCACCCACAAGATCAAATAATAGGTGACATTTCACAAGGAGTTAAAACTAGGAAAGCAACTAGAGAAACTTGAGAGTTTTCAGCTTTTATATCTCAAATTGAACCTAAAAACTTTGAAGAAGCTGAAAATGAGGAAAGTTGGATAATGGCCATGCAAGAAGAACTTGATCAATTCATTAGAAATCATGTATGGTCATTGGTACCGAGACCTTCAAATCATCCTATTATTGGTACTAAAATAGGTATTTAGAAATAAAGTAGATGAGCAAGGAAATGTAGTTAGAAACAAAGCTAGGCTAGTAGCAAAAGGATACAACCAAGAAGAAAGAATAGATTATGATGAAACCTTTGCTCCCGTAGCTATGATTGAAGCCATAAGGTTGTTGCTAGCTTTTTGCATGCTTCATGAATTTTAAGTTGTACCAAATGGATGTAAAAAGTGCATTCTTAAATGGACTAATTCAAGAGGAAGTTTTTGTAGAACAACCACCTGGTTTTAAAGATTTTGAAAAATCTAATCATGTCTTTAAGCTTCACAAAGCATTGTATAGATTAAAACAAGCTCCTAGAGCTTGGTATGAGAGGTTTTCAAAATTTCTAGTTGAAAAAGGATATGATAGAGGCAGCATCGATACTACATTGTTCATTAAGAGATATCTAAATGATTTAATTATTGTGAAAATATATGTAGATGATATTGTATTTGGTGCAACTAATGAAGCTTTATGCAAGAACTTTGCAAAAGAAATGCAGGGTGAATTTGAGATGAGCATGATGGGAGAGTTGAAGTACTTCCTTGGTCTTCAAATTAAGCAAAGTGAGGAAATAATCTTCATCAATCAAGAAAGATACTCTCATGATATGCTCAAGAAATTTGATATGCTGAAGCCGAAATCAATTTTCACACCAATGAGTACATCTACCAAACTTGACATAGATGAAAAAGGAAAAGATGTAGATCAAAAGCTCTATAGAGGTATGATCAGCTCTCTTCTTTACTTAACAGCAAGTAAACTAGATATTCAGTTTTGTGTGTGCTTATGTGCTAGATTTCAGTCACAACCTAAGGAATCACACTTAACAGCTGTTAAGAGAATTTTTAGATACCTCATAGACACTCAAGAACTAGGAATATGGTACTCTAGAAACTCAACTCTCAACTTAGTTGGATTTTTAGATGCTGACTTTGCTAACAGCAGAACTAATAGAAAAAGCATTAGTGGAACATGCCAATATTTAGGAAGGATGCTTGTGTCTTGGTCCAGCAAGAAGCAAAACTCAGTAGCACTATCTATAGCAGAGGTTGAATATGATTCATTGGGCAGTTACTGTGCACAAATCCTTTAGATCAAGCAACAATTAAAAGACTATGGAATAATTATGCATATTGTACCAACATACTGTGATAACACATGTCAAACCCTGTTCTATAAAATAATTACAACGTCATTTACATGCTCAATAGAATTGTTACATATTTAGGAAGTTTGAAAAATCGTTAAAAGACGATATTGCCCCTAATGGTAACATTAAGTCGATTAAGCCTCAACTAGCTCAAATAGGAATTTTAAGGTGAAATTAAGAGTGTCACAGTTCAGGGATGACTCAAAATGGTAATTCGGAGTTCGAGGATCAATTTGGAGTCAAATCGAAATTTTCACTATCTAGGGGTAAAATGGTCATTTGCCATTTGGGGACAAAATGGAAATTTTTAGAAAAGATTTTTTTTGGTCCATTTGACTTATTGGAGTATGATTTGAGTATTGGAGTATGATTTGAAGTTTAGAAGTGAAAAATTTTATTTTTGGTATAATTTGGAGTATAAGAGTGAAATGCTAATTTTGTCACCCCGGGGGTAAATCGATAAATTTTTACCTAGACACTTGTCAAGACCAAGGGATTTTATTCATCATGGAAATGGATAAACATGAGAAGTGTGTGGTGGAGAATTAAAGAATTAAAAGTTAAATATTTAAAATTAGTAACCAATAAGAAATAGCATGTGTCA
>NC_030851.1:35723644-35745777 GCF_000208745.1 Theobroma cacao
GATTTTATAAAATAATTTTATAAAATTTTTAAAAATTTAATAATGATTTCAAAAATAGAGTAATTGAAGACCTATACTATGATTGTGTTGTTTATCCATGATTTTACATTAAATGGCTTATGATAAATGTGGGTATGACTGGTTATTTTTATGATTTAAAGAATATGTGAACTGTTTTGATTTGCCTTGAATGTGTTAAGTGAGCCATGTCATACTATTGTGATTTTATTGGTTGGTGGGTTATAAAGTGGGCACTACAGTGACGAGGGTTCCGTGGGCTAGCCTAATTAGAGGGGCATGGTTCCCAATTATTGAGCTTACCTCTATTGGAGAGGCGCGTAGGATAACTCCCGAGGTAGGATTTGAGTGTACCTCACGTTCGGGCCACCACGTGAGAGTGAGACTCAGCCAACGCCAAGGAACGGCTATGTTGTCAGAGGTGAAATGTGTTTATGTGTGTGACAATAAACAGCCTTGGCGGTCTCGGTAAGATGCCTCCGCGGGGTATCCCCGAGAATGAATTTTTGGCAAGGGTCAAGTTTTGAAAAGTGCATAAGCCATTTTGAGTAATTGAATGAAATCCAATTATTTATATGGGTTGAGATGAATTATTTTAATTGTCTCCTATTACTCGGCTTTAGATTATTTTGATGATGTCTGTCGACTCACTGGGATTATGTAATCATAATCTCACCCCTCTTCCTATCCATTTTTCAGGCTCAGGACAATTTGTTGATAGTTGATTAAGACGAGAATTAATCTCGGAGTTGCATCCTAAAAAGTAAGGGTTCATAGCCCTACATCTTCTTAGTTAGTTGGGGGCCCACGTGTCACTGTAAAAGTAATTTTATTCTTCAGTTATTTGATTTAAAGTATGTATGAATATATTTAGCTTTTACACCATGTTTTTGGCGAGTTTCGGTATTTTCAAAGAAAAATGACGAAAATGCCCCTGTGAGCAGAAAGTAATATTTTATTGTTTTGATTTGGAAATGACTTATGATTTTTTTGAAATGTGAGATTTAATAACTGTCGCTTACTGGGGAGATGCGGAAGCTGATGCTAAGCCTTGTGGGGTTTTGATCGGCATTCGGGGTAATGAGTGCCTATTGGGACGTCGCGGCGGTTGTCACGGGCTCGATGGGAGTTTCGGGTCGTGACAACACAAGTGCAATCAATATATCAAAAAATCCTATGCAACATTCTAGGACTAAGCACATTGAAATTAGACACCATTTTATTAAAGACCATGTAGTGAAAAATGACATTAAAATAGACTTTGTGAATACTCTACATCAATTAGCGAACATTTTTACCAAACCATTGAGTGAAGATAGATTTTGTGAGATTAGAAGAAATTTGGGGATGGTTAATGTGAAGGAATTATAAGAAAATCTTTGACTCTCACATTGAAAACAAAATGCATTCAGTTGACTAAGGAATTCTTTGTCAACTAAGAGTAGCCTAACATCCTTAAATAATAAGACTCAGTGAGTTTAATGAAAAAGGAGTAAGTTGTGGTAAAAATTTGATTTACCGGATGTAAAGAGGAAAAAACAGAGTTGCCAAAGGTAAATAATCAAAATTTTAGAAGGAGATTTGAAAATATAAAGAAATAAAAGTAGGGCGGTTCTTAAAAAAAGATGAGAAGTTTTCTGAGCAATAATTGTTGCCAAACTCTCCTTCCCTATCTTTTGCAACCCGTTGTTCTAAAAACAAAAACCTCAATCTTCCTAGTTGCCTCTAAAACTGACTCAGACCTTCAAAAATTTCTAGAACCAAAATAGCTAGAACATCTTAGAGTAAAGAAGTATCAGAGAAGAAGAAAGGAAAAAGGCCAATGGAGGAAGAAACTAGAACAGAAAGTCAAAAGAAGAAACAAAAAATTGTGCCTGCCTCAGTGAAGGAAATAACCGAGAAACTAAGAGAAAACAAGCAAAGAATACACAAGAAGAAAGATACAAAACCTTCACTCCATAAAGGTATCAGTTCCTCTTTTTCTTCGAAATTTAGAAATAAGCTGTATGAGTATGATTAAGAATATAGAAAATGCACCAATCTCTTGAGAAAAGTTTATTGATTGGAAGAGTTTTAAGAAAAATGTAGAAATCTAGACCAGTCTATTTGAGTACTTTGATGAGCTTAAACTTAAAGATTACAACACCTTTAAGAATATGTCATATAGTCCAAGTTTGGTTAAAGAATTTTACTCTAGCATTGCTATGAAACAAAAAGAATTAGTAGAATCTAATGACTATGTAGAAGATGGGCTGAATGTCTATTTGAATGGAAAATAGTTTATTGTGACTGCTAAAGATTTAAGGACCTGTTGAAGTTAGAGGCTGAAGTAGGTGAATTTGAACTTTCAGAAAAATATGATTTGTCCTCATTGTGGGAGATCATCACTGGAAGAAAAGAAAAATACTCCTTTAAAAGTAATTCAGGTCTAATAATCAATCCACAGATTAGGATACTGCATTATTTTATTGCAACAAATATTCAAGGGAGGAGTGGAAGTCTTAGCTACATCAGCCTCCAAGATCTTTGGCTGATGGAGCATGCTTTTAATGGAGTGTCTCTAAATCTGGGGAGATTTATGATTGAGAAAATGAGAAGTGCCTGCATACTTGGCAAGGTAAATCTGCCATATGGGAATGTGATTACATCCCTTGTGCAAAAGAAAGGAATATGGACTAAAAGGTATGATATGGACCTAGTGAAAACCAGAGACCAAGCCATTTATTATGGCAACTTAATTAAGATGAGGTATGTGCTCAATGGAGAGAAGTTTATCAAAACCTTCAAAAAATGGCCAAAGAAAAGATCACAATCTGCCTGCTAAACCTGAAGAAGCTCTTTCCAGATTTTCAAATGAGATGATTTTTAATTTGCTTATAAGGATTGATGGTAAGCTAACTAACTAAGGAGTGAAGCTACAGAAGATGCAAAATAAAATCACTAAGTTCGAAAACAAGCTGAAAGAGAAAGAAAACATGGAGTTTGAACATGTGGTTGCAAACAGTTTTGTCACATCCAGCACTGCACCTGCACAACAAGGTGCTGAAGGTTCAGCAGAGCCAGCAGAGAAATCTGCAAGTTCTGGCACTCAAGCAGAAGTCTCTACTTACAAGTCTGCCAATCTTGTTCTGCAAATTGAGGACCCCCCACAAGGAGTTGAACAGCCAGCCAAATCACCCTCCCTTAAACCTCAAAGCAAAAATGACTCAGAACAAGGGACTGAAGTAGCTGGAGCAGAAACTAAGAAACAGCAGGCCTTTTCTCCAAATTCAGAGGAAGTTTCCATTATGGACATTTTTTATCAAATGGTCAGAGAGGAACAAGCTGAAAAAGACACGTAAAGACAGCAACTCAGAAGGATGGTGCAAATTTATGAAAAGGAAAGAAACCTGCTTTAACTCCCAAACTAAATGCAAAAACAGAGAAACCAGAAGCTACCACAGCACCACCAGTTGAGGCAAAATAACCAACCAAAGGAAGGAAGACTATGGCAACCAAGACAACTTTTCTCAAAAGAAGAAAGTCTTCCAGATTGGCAGATAAGTCCAAACCAATTTCAGCTTTTTCTCCTCACAGTCCAGTTCATGTTACAGATAGATCTTCTCTAGACTCATCTCTTAAAAAGTCATCTCCTCTTCGAGAACCCTCTCTGTTTCCTCTTAACCCTTTCTATGGGACTAAATTCTCTCTCTCTGCTTCATTCAATGAGTAGAATCCCCTTCCTTTAATGCTAACAAAAAAGGGGAGTAGTATGGTACCAGGGGAGTAAGAACCAAAAAATAATGTTTAAAAAATAAAAAAATGTTAGGGTCAAGGAACCAAGAACCTAGGAAAGGAAAGAAAGTAGAACCAAGGGAGCATGAAATTAGAGAAATAGGAGATAAGAAGCAAAACTAGTTCAGGGGCATTTTCGAAATACTTTTTATTCAACTGTTATTTGTGCCTTGGTGGCACTTAAACACTTAGCTTTAATTTTGTTATTTATATGGATGTATGTGAAATCTGAATGCTAATATGTTTATGATATTTAACTACTGTAAACTGAAGTATGCTGATGTTTTGATATGTTGACTGTCATAAACAAAATCTGCTGCTAATATGCTAATATGGATTTACATGCTGATAGATAATGTTTATATAATGTCTGATGAGAATGAGTTATAGATGAAGCATAAAGCATATCAATTGAAATGTGGATGATGTAGACACAATCTGAAATCAATTGACTATTGACAGCTGCTGGAACATAGATAAAAATCTGTCAAACTTGCAGCTGAAAATCTCTGGATGCAAATCACTTTATATTGCTGCACATATATATTCTCTAAATATACAATATCATTATCTATAAGATGAGAATAAAACTGGCTGAAATAAAATAAGCAAAATATGCACACACTAAGGGCGAACTTATACTTAAGGGGAGCAATCCTCAAGTCCTACAGAAAACTAAAAAGAGTTTAAAATGACACTATGCTGCTAATCAAGGAGTGTTTTGTCATCATAAAAAATGGGGAGATTGTTGGCTCTATTAGTTTTTGATGATAATAAAACATTCTCATTTATTTGTGTCTAATTTCTTTACTTAAGTGTGCAGGAAATTAATACATGAAATTAATTTCTTAAATCTTCAAAGAGTATTTTTGAAAGAAAAAAAGGGATAAAATCAACAAGATGTAACTAAATAACAAGGAGGAAGCTTGTTGGCTTAACAAGAAAGAACATTGGTTGACCAAATTTCAAATTGGAGAAATGGCGGGCTGAAGAGTTTGAGAAACAGAATCAACTTAGTCAACCAAGTTAGTCAACTAAGTGCCCTCTGCCAGAATCTGCAAACCAAAAACAAAATCAACTTAGTCAACCAAGTTAGTCGACTAAGAGCTCTTTGTCTACAATTTGAACCAGAACACTACAAGATAGATAAACTGCTGGAACTCATCCTCAACTGTTTCCAACAGATATAAACTGTCAAACTGCCATCAGAGTTGCATCTTCAAGTATAAAAGAGTTTTCCAACAATGAGAAACAAGTTTTTTAAAAGCCTTGAATGAGATTTGAGCTTTAAAAAGAAGAAAAATCAGAAAAACTTCACTGCACTTGTCTGCACTTAAACGCCTACTCTTTGTCATTATATTTAGCACTCAATCTTGTACCAATCAGATCAACTTGTGATCATAGGTACTTTCTGTAACCTCTATTCTTGTATACTTAGAGTGAGGGAGTCACTCTAAGGGGTTGTTCAAGCTTGGGAGAGCTTGAATGTTATAGGTTGTGGTTGAGCCTTGGAAAACCACTTTGGGTTTTAGTTGAGCCCATGAAAAACTAGTGTAAAGGTTTTAGCTGAGCTTGTGAAAAGCCATTGTAAAAGCTTGGTGAAAGCTTGTGAATTTCACCTGATTCTTAGTGAATCGTTGGGAAAATCCTTGGTTGGATAATCAAGGTAGTGGATGTAGGTCTTGGACCGAACCACTCTAAATTGTTATGCACTTTATACTCTATTTTTACTTTCTTAAGTTCTGAAAATTAGTTCTACATCTTGTCAAGAGCCAAATTGTGCTATTCACCCCCTCTAGCACATATTAACGGGACCAACAATTTATGCAATTCATGACAAAGACTGATGCCATCATTCAAAGTCAAGCAACATCAATAAGAAATTTTGAGACACAAGTGGGTCAGCTAGCCAATGCCATCAATAACGGACCTCAAGATGATGGAGATAAAGCAAATCAAGAGAATTCTTCTAACAATCAAGTTCAAAATGAAGAAATTAAGCAAGAGGAGAAGTATCTACACCACCACAAGTTAAGCCATATATGCCTCCCATTTCCTTGTGAGATATAATTGATGAGTTACCTAAAGAGGCTATTGATATAGAAAATCCAAAGAAACTCCTTGAAGCTTGTTTGGTTCAAGATGCAACAATCAAGGGCAAGAATGAAGAACTCACAAATGTTACACATGTTTTGAAGGTTATACTAAAATTGCATTATTCAAGAACTCAATTTGAGAAGTTGGGTAAAAGTTAGCCTATTTTACCACCTTAGGTTGAGCAAGCACCAAATTTTGAATTAAAGCCACTACAATCTCATCTTAGGAGGAGGTTACTTTCACACCTTAAACTTTTTTCAAGCAAACTCAAACCTCTTTAAAGGGTGAAGGATACCTTAACCAAAGTCAAGCTATTGACGTTTCTTGGGAGGCAACCCAAGGTTTTGAAACTCTTATTTTTTTATTTATTTTTCTACATTAATCTCTATTTATTTTCTTTTTGTAGTAAAAAAAATCCTCCTACAAGTGACACTGAGGAAGATGACGATAAGGAAGAGGAAGAGGAATAGAGCTTCAGCAGATTCAGTTAACCATCTGAGGAGTATTCTTTACCTTTTCTTTATTTTTTCTAACATTGAGGACACTATTTAGTTTAAGTTTGGGGGGTGAATTTATTTTTTCTAGTGGTAAATATTTTATGGAAGTTTTAGATTTAGTTGTATTTGCATTTATATCCAGATTTATAAATAATTTAAGATTAGTTAATAAATGAATTTATTATTTGTTCAAATTATAGGAATTTAGAGTACAGTTGTGCCAATATTTGATGATTTCTCTATTCGATAATGATAACTAGTTGTCTTGAATTCCTAGCTTTTGGTGAATAAGGTTTTTATTTGGATTCATACTAAATTCTTTTGTTAAGTATCATTGTTAACATGTGACTTCCATAATTTTGATCACTATATTTTTTTTCTTTGAATTATTGTGAATATCTAGAAAAAGTGTATATTGATGTGATTTAGATTATGTCAAGAATTCTAGAATTTGCTTGATTCTCTCTTAAGGTGAAATCCTAGGCGATATTTTGTTAGGGACATAATTTAGGTCATCTTTGGACTGTTTGAGCCTAAAAAGCCAACCATGTTAAATTTTTATCCCTAGTATACCCCTTGAGCCTAAGTTCCCTTTTCTTTGTTTAATTACATAATAATTGAGCCTAGCCTTAATATAAAATTTTCAATTTTGCAACCCTCACTCCCAAGCATGTATATTGTTTTGAAAATATATATTGAGCTAAATACATAAGGTAGAAGGGTGATGTTGATGTGAAAAAAGTTCAAAATATTAAAAATCACCCCACTACCTACAATACAAAGAAAATAAGTTTGAGGGTGTAAAATTGTGAAATTGTGAAAAAAAAGATTGAATAAAAGAAAAGGTCAAATGTGAAAGAAAATGTGTACGAGGAAAAGTAAAATAAAGCTCTATATATATGTCCTAGAATAATTATGTGCTTAGGGTGATTTAAGCAACATTATTTTCCTTTATGCTACCTTAACCCTAGACATACATTACAAGCTTTATAAAGTCTTATTGATCCCTAGCTTTGTTTTAGTCTACATTAGTAGAGAGAAAGATGAAAAGTAAACTTATGGAGTTCTAGAACTATTGAAATCTGTGTTGGCATAAACTCATCAAGATGTCATAATATTCTTGGTAAAAGATTTCACACACACACGAAAATCCATACGAGAATGTGCTTGTATTGGAATTTAAACATGAATTTGAATGATACTTATATTTTTTCCTTGGGTTAATGATTGATAAACATACTTTAGAAAAAATTATAAGGAATCGTTGAGTTGATGCACTTTGTCACTAGTAGAAATAGTAGTAGTAGTAGTCACTATATTTATTTTGTTTTTGCTATTTGAAATTTATTTTTCCAGGTTAGTTTCTTTTCTATATTTTTCTCGATGACTAGTAAAATCTTAAGTTTCGGGGTGTGATAACTTTATTATATAGAGTTATTTGGACTTAATTTTGATAGTAATTTAGCTTACTTCTTCTGGTAATGCATAAAAATTAGTAAGTTTTATTTAAATTATTTTAAGTTAATTAATTTAGGTGAGTCAATCTAAAGTGAAGTTTGAACAAAATTGCTCCTACTTGAAGTGAGTTAAAAATTTTGATTTCTAATTCACTTAATTTAAAGGCCAAAATTTGTAACTCATGTACTTGATTCATAATTGGTTTGGTATCCGTCATGGTAAACTCAAAGTATCTTAATGCAAGAAATGCATCCATATATTTTATTCTCCATTTTGTATGTTTCCTCAAGTGCAATCCAAATTTCCTTTGCAGAAATCTTATATCTGAAGGGATCATACAATCGATTAGTGAGAGAATTGAGAATACATCCACAACATATAAACTCGTCATATTTCCGTTTCTCCATGTTAACATCGACAATGGTTGTGGCAGCACTTGGTTTTATAATAATGTTTCCAGAAGGTGTTATTTGTGTTACTTCTACTGACCTGATCATTTCTAGAATTGATGGTTGATCCCTCTTAAGAACATAATAAATCTTCAATATGGTTAATAGGAATACCATCTAGTCCCTCCATCTAATGAAATCGTTGTATCGAATTTGATGAGTTTGATCACTTCTTGATTTTAGAAGTGAATCTTCATACTTGAATCTGGTCTGGTCTCCATCACAAAACTATTGCAAAAAAGTTTTTAAAAAATACCTTAAGATTGTTAGAAATTTTTTTATTTATTTCAAGAAAAAAAATGACTTTGAGAGTGTGAATTAAACACTTTCCTTAAAGTATTTTTTAACCTCCAAAATGCAACTAATCCTTAACACACTTATCAAAATAATGAAAATAGTAATGTAATAACATTGTTTATATAAGAAACGAGCGTATACGTCTTTCAATGTAAGGAATTGTTTCTTTTCATAATATAACTATTTAAACTATTATTTCCTTTCATAATATAATTATTCAAAAAGTTATATTTAATAAGGAAATTATTTATAATTCTTCAATCACAATTTTTCATTAATAAACACTTCTCATAAATAACATTTATTATTTAATATAAAAATTAAAATAATAAAAAATTAATTATTTATTAATATTTATTTCAAAGATCCAAATACCACCATCATCAAACTATCTAACAGTTTTTTCCCTTACTTTTGCGTCTTAAAAGCTCTTCCTATAAACTATTTGTGGTGTCACTCGCGTGTAGTTTTGTTTCCCCTTCTATCAGTCTATTGCTCGTGCTAATACTTCGTTTATTTATTAATAAAAATTTGACTTTTGGTTAAGAACAAAATCAATAAATAAATGTGCTAAGGCAAGTACTACTAAATTGCTAGTACCCAAAGGAAGCCTTGTGCAGTTACGTGCTAGACAATAGTTGGCTAAGAAATATAAAACAGCTGGGAAATGCTGACTCTAGAAGACAGCGGCCCACATTCAGACACCAGTCTATAAAAACGCTGCAGACATTGTAAATTGTGTTAGAACACATAAGTTTTGTTTAATAGCTGATTAAATCTTGAATTTATCAAGAAAATTACTTCGTTAAAAAAACGTCGTCTCTGATTGGTAAGGTTGAGACTGATGTAGAGCTCAAGTCTTCTGCCGTGAAGTTTCATGATATGTTCTGCAACAAACCTCACCATGTATCCAATGCTTGCTCTGATAAGGTACAATCATGTGACTTACATGAGGGTAATTGGGGGAATGAGGGTTCCATCGTCTGCTGGAATTATGTTCATGGTAAGTTGAAATTTCTTTATTTTTCCCAATTAAAACAAAAACTTGGAGAAAAAGCAGAAGATTATTAATTTTCTATAGTTGATTACGAAGAGTAAACTTTGTCATGTATGAACGATAAACAGAAGGGAAGCCTAAAGTTGCAAAAGAAAGAATTGAATCGATTGATCCAAACAACAACTCAATCTCTTGCAGAGTGATTGAAGGAGACCTTTTGAAGGAGTACAAGAGCTTCGTAATCAAAATTCAAGTTACCCCAAAGAGCCAGGGTGAGGGCAGTATAGCGCGCTGGACTATGGAGTACGAAAAGCTGCACGAGGGTATTGCACATCCAGAGACTTTGCTGGAGCTCGCAGTCCAAGTTTCCAAAGATGTCGATGCTCACCTCATCCAAGGAAACTAAATAAGCCATCATCAAGATGATCGACTGTTGCTGATGTCTATGTTGAATGTAATGCTTGCAAGTGTCTAAGTAAAGAGAGTGACACGTTTTTTCATTACTTAAATGCTATGTAGGAAGTTGTTTTGTTGTGCTGTACAAAGAACGCCATACGTGGTGTTATGCATGTACCTTGTAAATGATGCTTTACACTTGTTTTGTTTAGTTTAACAAGTGTTAATGATGTTTCTGTGTATGTTCACTGTCCTGTAAATATTTATAGTGAAAACAATGAAATGTGGTGTGTTCTGATGGTTTTATGCAATCTCTGTTTCATGAACTAAAACAGAGGCTAATATCAGTAGCCTATATCTATGTTTGACTGCAATCTCAACAGTCTAAAGAATAATTAAATGGTTGGAGATATTGTCTGTTGATGACAGCTTTCCAATGCTTTCTATGTGTGTAAAAAATACCGTATGGATGGATTGAATATCTCTCTATGTTTCTAATGTTTGGTGTTTCAAGTGAATGTATTTATGTTGTGATTTCTGTGATATATTAATTCATAATTTCTTCCTAGTTCATAGGAAACTTAATTCCGACTCAAAAGCAGTGATCATGATCAAGAGTTTCCCATCTAGAAGACTCTCCAACTCAATCTACACTTTTATATGCATTGTCTCATTCTCATATGACTAGAGGGCTGAATCAGTTAATCGGGGTTTGGAGGGGATAATGATGTTTAATATTGGATGGTGCTTAGTTTGAGATGAATATCAAAATCGAAGATGATTCATCTTTTCTAATTATTAATTAATTTTTATGTTTCAAATTAAATATCCACTTTCACTTGTTTTGCAATATATGATTGTTCTCATACAACTCAATGGCTTAATCAAATGATTGGATGTAGGAGAATAGTAGTGTGTTATGTATACAAATTATTATTTTATATATTGATAGTGAAATTAAAAAAGTCCACGAGTGTAAATGCATTTCATGCATCCGTTTAACTAAATACTAGACTCTCTCTCTCTCTCATACACACATGCACACATACAAACACACTTAAATATCGAAATCACTCGCTACTTTTATCAAAGATAAGATGCTTGCTACTAAAACCTTGAATTTAAAATTTTGAAGACATGTTGTGACAAATATGAAGGCAAAGGAAAAGCACAAGTCAGTGCAATAGTTGAGAAAAATGTCAGGGTTTCTCATTTCTCAAAGGCTTAAAAGAGTTGCATCTATACAAGATGTTTGGAGAGTAAAGTAAGAGAGAAAATATACATTAATTACAACTTTAACTAACTTACTCGAAATTTAAAAACACTACTAGTAAAACGTTACATTTCTTATTCACTTTGGCAACATTCTTCTGCTTTACGCAAAGTGATGTGTTTTGCTTGATCTTTATTTCCAGACTCTGTTTTCCTTTCTTCTACTCAACTGTTCTTTAGTCTGGTACTCAGTTAATCTCTACAATTTTAAGTTTATTTAATAAAATTTGTCTAACACTCTCCTTCAAAAGGAGATGTGAATGTTATGAACATTCATCTTGCTCAAAAAACTATGAAATTGTTTCGGTTGCAAAGCCTTGGTAAACATATTAGTAAGCTGTAGATTGGTTGAGATATGTACTAGTCTGATTATAATTTCAAGCACCTTTTCCTTGATGAAATGACAATCCATCTCAGTATGCTTGGTCCTGTCATGGAAGATAGGATTCTTGCTAATATGAATAGTTGATTGACTGTATGAATATAGTATGATAGCATCTTTATGTTCCACTTCAAAGTCTAGCAATTGGTGTTTTAACCAAATAATTTCACAACATGTAGATGCCGTAGATCTATACTCAAATTCAACTAAATTATGAGCAATTACTGACTGTTTTTTTTTACTTCCATGTTACTAAAGAACTCCCAATGAACACATTGTAACTTGTAATTGACCTTCAAGAATGAGGGCATCCTACCAATCACTGTCACAAAGGGCTAATAACTTCTACTTTGATTCTGATCTCATCAAAATGCCTTGACCTAGTGATACCCTGTATTCTACTATTAAAAGTTCAAGTCCAGGTTTGTCCATATATTATGACAGCAATTGGACTGCATAAGTGATATGCGGCCTATTAAAAGTGAGATAAAGTAACTTTCCAGCTAATTGTCTATAATTTATTGAATTAGCTAGTCTTTCTTCATCTTGTTCTTTGGTTTGCTTGTGGTTATAATCAATAGGAGTGGAGACTATTTTAGCATCTAGTCGACTATGCTCCTCTAAGAGATCTAATGTATATTTCCTTTGACATATGGAAATACCCTCAAATGATTTAGCTATTTCTAACCCTAAAAAATATTTAACTCTTTTGAGATCCTTAAGTTTGAAATGTGAGCTTAAGAACCTCTTTTTGTTAGTTGCAACTTGTGTTGAAGTACTATCAATCAATATGTCATACACATAGAGGAGCAAAGCAATAAAGCTACCATCATCTATCTTCATAGTGAACAAAGAGTAGTCTATAGTAGATTGATGGAAGCCATATTGTATAATCAATGAGTTAATCTTGGCATTCCACTGTCTAAAAGCTTGTTTGAGTTCATACAGTGATTTATGAAGTTTACAAACTAGCTTTGACCCTTCTAGATACTCCCTCTAGACTGCATACCTTAGTGGCAATTCCATATAAACTTCTTCTTCCAAATTGCCATTTAAATGCATTATTCACATCTAATTGTGTCAAGTTACAATTGAATGCTGCTACTTCTTTCACCAAATAAGATGAAAAAGGATCAAATTGTGTAGGATGTTCTTTGGACTTGAATGGAAATGTTTCTTCATGGAAAACAACATTCTTTCAAATTATGATTCTATTTACACATCTATCATATACCCTATAACCTTTCACATTATTGGGATATACCAAGAATATGCATTTAGTGGCCCTTTGATCTAGTTTCTTCTTATGCTATGATAGGGTGGATACAAAACATAAGCTCTCAAAAACTCTTAAATGGTCATATGTTGGTGACTTCTTGTACAACAACTCAAATGGAGACCTATTTCTAAGTAACTTTGTTGGAACTTTGTTAATAATATGCACTGTAGTCAAAGTTACATCTCCCCAAACACGGACAAGTAGATTAGACTGAAACATTAGAGACCTTGTTAATGCTGGGATATGTTGATGCTTATGTTCAACACTCCATTCTGTTGAGACGTCTCAACACAGGAGAGTCAATGAATAATATTAGTTTTGGCAAAAAAAAAAATACTTAACCTGAACTCTAGGCCATTGTCTAATCTGATGCATTTGACAAAAAGCTTAAATTATTTTTGAACATAATTGTTGAAAGCTGCTATGATTGATAAAATATCTTTTTTTGCTTCTCATAAGAAAGATCCAAGTAAATCGAGTGCAATCGTCTATTATAGTCAAGAAACATCTTTGATTAGACAAAGTAAGGGTCTTACAAAGACCCCTAATATCTATATATATGAGCTAAAAAGTAACTATTATGCTTTGAGTTTGAACAGGAAAAGGTAATTTCTTTGCTTAGTTAATGGACAAATATCAGAATGCAAACCATTTGAACATATAACATTTGAAAATTGTTTTTGAATCACGTTTATCTTTCAAAAAGGAACATGTCCTAGTTTAAAGTGCCAAATATAAAAACATTTGTTTGTTGTATTACAAGCATTAAAAATTGAAGTAAAAAGAAATTTGACATGTTTATCAAAACAAAACTTTGAATGATCTTGAACATATGAGTTTTCTTGCATCAAGAATAGTCCTAAGAAGGCTCTAGCATCCCTAATCATTGTCCATGAGAGAGTGTCTTAAATAATACAATGCATATCAATAAAGAGAACATAGTTTTTCTTAGTTTTGGTAAGCTGGCCTATTGAAATGAGATTGGACATAAAGCTTGGTACACATAGGACATTTTCAAGAGTTTGTATGGAACTTAACTTGATTGTTCCTATATGAGAAACAATGGTCTTTCTATTATTAGGTAGTTGAACAAAACATTTTTTTATTGCTTTGGTATAAATAAACTTATCTAGGGAACAACATATATGATCAGTGGCACTAGAATCAACAATCCAATGAATTTGTCTTACCAAGTGAACATTTGCATTTTTAAAGTTAGGAGGTCGGTTATTTAAGGTATTAAAACAAGAATGACATGATATTATACTAGCAAAAGCTGAGTTAACAAGTGAGTGAGTACCCTATTGAGTGGTTTATGGAGTTGCCTTACCATCATTGCTGCATATAGCATTCTCATTTAAGAGCTCCATTAGCCTTTTGACTTACTACTTTATGATAGATATTTGAGACAGATGCATTCCCAACTATCTCCTCTTCTTGTTCATTTTTACAGTCATCTGATCTTGGTGCATTATTAACACCTGTAACATTGTTAACTATAGCTTTCCCTTTCTTGAAGCTTAGTTTCCTTTTGGTGAATTTGAAGTCCTCTAGGAAGTCGATGAGCCTATAACATTTGTCTTTTGTATGCCTTTTCTTTCCACAATGGTTGTAGGTGAGATCCTTCCTAACTTTCTTCTTTGCATCAACTACAGTTATCATAGCAAAAAATTCCAGTAGTAGTTGTGCTTGAATCAATAGATTTCTTAGAGTTTCTTCCCTTAAAACCAAGATATATACTTTATCCAAGGTTAAGATAGGTTCCATCATTATAATTTGTGACCTAATAGCAGAATAGGACTCATTTAATCCATTAAGGAACCTTAAGACCATGTCTTTCTTATATTAGTCATTATATTTTTTGAAACAATTAGGATCACATTTCCCACGTTCACAATGTGGAAGAGGTCTATAACTTCTCAACTCTTCCCAAATTCCCTTAAACTCAATAAAATATGAGTCAACTGTCCTAGTGCCTAAGCTAACATTTCTCAAATTATACTGCAAATTACATACTCTAATGTCATCTGGTTGGGCAAAATTTGCCTTAATGTGTTCTAAATCTCAATTGCTAAGTCTATAAAGAATATGGTTGAGGTTATAAGTTGAGAGATTGAATCCAGTAGTCAAGCAACTATTACGTTGTTGCATTGAGTCTAAGGTAAATAAAAAGGGTTAATGATTGCTTGTTTAGGTATGGAATCATTGATGAAACCAGACTTGTTTCTAATGGATAAAGCTAAGAGAAATTATTTACTACATGATATATAATTATTGGTATTCAGCTTAGGGTTAACAATCATAGAACTTGGGTTATTTATGTGATGTAAGTAGTATGGTGACTGAAGGTCTGTTGTTAGTGAGATCTATGTTATCTATGTGTTGGTGTGTGTACTAGTCTAAGTTCTAGATTCAACATTTTCAGCCATGATTTATAGCTAACAAGGATAGCAACAAATAAAAGGAACTAAAGATGATACTTATGAGGATTTGAAAGAAAATTCCTAATGATAATATGAAGATTAAAAAGTAAGAAAATCAAACATTGAGCAAGAGTAAATTTCTGCAAACAGTCAATAAACATTTATTATGTACTGAAAGAAGTACATTGATGGCCCACCTGGATTTTTCTCTCTGTTCTGATACCATGACAAAAATAAGGTTAAGGAAAGGGACAAGTCAATGCAAAAGTTGAAAAAATGTCAGGGTTTCTTATTTCTCAATGGCTTAAAAGAGTTGTTTATATACAAGATGTTTTAAAAGTAAAGTACGAGAGAAAATATACATTAATTACAACTTTAACTAACTTAACCAATACTTAAAAACACTATTAGTAAAACATTGCGTTTGTTATTTACTTTGGCTTCTGTTTTATGCAAAACGATGTGTTTTGCTTGATCTTTATTTTTTCCTTATTTTGCTAAACTGTTCTTCAATCTGGTACTCAGCCAATCTCTGCAACTCTGAGTTTATTCATTCTAATTTGTCTATTATGTTGCATTAAACTAGAAAAATTGTTTGGCCAATAATACTTTAGTAGGGGCATTACTGTTGGTATTACAAATGTGCCCGCAAGTAAGGCTAACATTGCACGATTTAAGTGGAGAAATTGCATACACCATCTTACATCAAGTATGAATGTATGATGATACCCATACAATAGAGTTAAACTTACTAATAATAATTCGATTTTGTAGACACTAAATTATAAACAAAAAAATGAATTAAAAAATATATAATAAAATTTAAAAAAAAAATGAAAAAAGAAAGGAGAGAGGTACGACTGGCAGGGTGCGGACGCACCCTGCCAAGCACCTCTCTCACCTGCCAGACGTGAAAAATTTGCGTCTGGCAGGATAGTGGAACTTGCCCCCTGGTGCCCAGGGACAAGGCAATGGAGCGTGCCCCATCTAGAGCCCGAGAATCGGGTATAAAGGGGAGGGAGCACTGTAGCATCCGGAAGGGGAAGAAAAAATGAAAAATCAACAACCTGCAGAAAAAAAATCATCAAAGGAAATCCTAATCTCTAGCAGTCAAAAAGCCCGAATCACAAGAACAAGCAATCAAAAAATCCTTATCAAGCTTCCTAACAACCGAAAATCCACAATCAGTACTGAAAAATCAATCAAAAAATAAGAGAAATAGGAATTGATTCTTTAGAGTGTGGGTTTTTTGATTTTAGGGGAAGATCTAGATTTTTAGGAGAGAGCAAGGGTTGGTTATCACAGGTAATTAGAGAGAAGATCGGGTTCCCTGGCCTGCGTCGCCGACGTGAATACCAGCTGCAGATCGGCGCCAAGGATCTGCTGCCGGCACAAGAGGAAGAAGAGCTGAGCTGAGGAATAGAGAAGGAGAGAGGCGGAGCCGCGGTACCAGCCGACGTGAATACCAGCTGCAGATCGGCGCCAAGGATCTGCTACCAGCACAAGAGGAAGAAGAGCTGAGCGGAGGAATAGAGAAGGAGAGAGGTGGAGCCGCGGTACCAACCGACGTGAATACCAGCTGCAGATCGGCGCCAAGGATCTGCTACCAGCACAAGAGGAAGAAGAGCTGAGCAGAGGAATAGAGAAGGAGAGAGGCGGAGCCGCAGTACCAGCCGACGGAAAAGGGGGGAGAGCTCGATCTGGGCAGTCGACGAGAAGATAGAGAGAGAAAGAGAGAGAGAAAGAGAGAGAGGCAGAGCCGCGGCACCAGATCTGGCCAGGATGAAGTGCCAGCGACAGTGAAGATCGGGTGAGAGGGAGGAAAGGAGAGGAATGGTAAGTGAAGAAGGAGAGAGGTTCCAAAGGTTAAAAATGGCACCGTTTTGACTTACCTAAAACCCCTTTCGACTACAAAGCGACACCGTCTCGGTGCTGGAGGGAGTGGCTATTCCTAGCAAGGTAAATTCTTCATTTTTATTATTATAGATATATTGTCTTGATTTTGTGGTGCTAAGTTTGACTTAAAATTTTTATATAAAAAAAAGAAAGCTAATTAGTTCATTAGAGTATTAATTTAGTTAAAATACATACGATATTTAGCAGATTGTTTGTAAAAAATATATATATAAATGTGGGAAAAGATGAAATGTGGAACATATTTATGAGATTCATAGTCATGAAAATTTATGTAGAAATAATAAGAGTGAAAATAAATTAAGAAGAACTAGAAATTAAAATACGATGAAAAAAAATATGGAAAAATCAAATTAGGTGAAAAAGGTAGTTCTATATAAATGGAGAGAGAATAAAATAGGAGAAGATAAAGAACTATTTAATATAGATAAGATAACTGCCCAATTTGATGCCGATGATGGGATAATCGACCGAGATATGAGAGGGCGCAATCGCGAGCCCATATTTCCTAAGTTTGAAATCCGAATCAAGGCTCCACCAGTATGATGGGAGGGCCTCTATTTCAAGATCCTGAAATTTTTAACAAATAAAGAATTTGATTATACAAAAAAAATTATAATAAATAAATAGCAATAGATAAAAAAATGATAAAAAAAAATAATTCAAATATATAGTAAATAATTAATTTGTGAAAATGCAATATACATAACATTAAATAAATAAATAAAATAAGTAAATAATAATAAAAAAATAAAAAACAATAACTAATTTAAAATTAAGCATTAAATATCAAGTGGCACNGAGTTTAAGCCCCGATGATTGGATCTTTCGGGGATCCTGCGAATGCGGGTATTTCTCGAAAAGTTCTTTAGGTGAAAGGTGTTCCCGGGTCCCACCAGTATGATGGGAGGGCTCGAGAACCATCTTTAATAAAAGGCTTTTTGCCCGAATTAGGTTCATTACGCACAAAAATATTATTTTAAAAAAGAAAGCGTACGATGACCCCGATGACGGAAATTATTCGTCGAATTTGCGAAGGCGAGTTTCTCGGATAAATCCCTAGGTGAGAGAATATCCCCAGTCCCACCAGTATGATGGGCGGATTCGGAAAAATATCCTCGATAAAAGGTTATTCATCTGACATTTTTATATCACGCCATGCATTTCATCTCGCCACCCATTTTGCATTCCATTTTAGGTTAAATAGGAGAATAATAACTAAGAAAATATAATTAAGGAAATCTAGTGAATTTAAAAATTAAAGCCCAATAGGATAATCTAAAAATGGTACCGTTCATGGAACGGGCGTCCTAGGGGTGCTAATCCTTCCCCGGGTGTAACCGTACTCCCGAACCTAGATCCAAAAAAATGTAGACCGGTTTAAGGTTCTTTTTGGTGGGCTTAAAATTAATTTAAGACTTCACCGATTAGAATCGAGTCAATAGGTGCCCAATCGCACCTAGTAAAAAAAAGATTGGTGGCGACCCCTAGTTTAATTTTTTAGTGAGTTTTTCACGTTCGCACGTCTAGCGGTCCGGTTCCCAGACCCGCACGTTACGACAGATTTAACACATCTATGTATTAAAATCCAAAAAAAGCTAAGTTAGAAATGGGGTCACGACTAGACAATTTTGTTCATTGAGTATATTTTTGGAGATAGGAGATTTTAATCTAACTATTTTAATAGAGAGGTATATATATTTGTCATAAAACTAAATGTTCGGGGTACACTAGACATACATAATTCATTTTGTCACCTACCCAAGACTCTTCTCACTTGCCTTTGATAAGGAGAGTAATGTGAGTGACATGTTTCAGCTTGAGGTCTGGAATGTCCCATTTAAGCATTGTCTCTATGATTGTGAGTTTCATCAATATAACAAGATCTCTTTAATGCTCTTGAGAATGTATCGCAGGTTAATGGCAAGAAAGATAGGTTGATTTGGTCACAAGATGCTAATTAAGGATTGTTTTCAATTAAGTAGTTTTCAACTGCAATGGAGACCTTTTTAGCATCGGAGGAGCAGATAATGTGACTTAGATCAATATGGAAACTAGCTATTCCCTCAAAAGGACAAGGGTTCCTAAGGTTGGCAATCTTGCACACCATACCAACGAAGAGTTTCTTGAAGACAAGAGGTATGTAGTTCAATGAAAACAATCTCATGTGTTGTTGGTGTGGGAGTGTTGAGGATAGTTGTGACCATATACTTATCTCTTGTTATCATAGTTGGAGGGTGTGGTGCTCCATCCTTCTGTTTTTTGTTTAAGAAGCATCCTCCATCCTTATATGGTGAAATATTACTTGGGTGACCCCCCAATTGGTTGAAACTTTTATCCAATGGTAATGTAGGAGTGGCGTAAAAATTAGATATGCGGTCATTTGTGGCGTAACTTTTTGGTCACTATGATTTTCCAGGGACAACTCAATTTTTAATTGGAAGAAATGAGATGACAATGATATAGTCTTCCTTTTTAAAAAGAGAACAATACTTTGGATAAGAGCAGGTGAAGTTGATGAAAGCTTGAAGGACAATAAGTGGGGGGCAAAACGTTGCAAATTAAAATCATCCAAGCTCTAAGTACAATCTTGTATTGGTGTACGTGGTGTGGTCTCCCCCATGTAGTATGGAGCTCAAGTTTCATGTTGATGACTCTGCACGTGGCAAACGAATCCGACAAGATGCATGTGCATCAACTATCTTAACTCAACAATTTTGAAAACCAAATTAAATTATCTTATAGTGAGATAAATCATTTCAGTTAACATGCATCTACTCTCTTAACTTAAGAATTCGAAAACCAATCCACTTTCATAAATACCAAACAAAATCTTTATATCAGTTAGATCTCACACCAAATTCTAATAAGTTTGCACAAGTATTTGAAAGGCAAAATATACAAATAAGCTTCTAAACTATTTAAGAAAATTAAAAAAAATCCTCACTCTTTTATTGCGTTCAATCAAGTTCTTATATTTTTATTTTGAACCAAATAAACCCTTATACTTTTATTTTGAGTCAAATAAATTCTTATAACTAATGATTGACTTAGTTAAAATATTATTTATTATTTTATACTGCTTGATAATGATGTGGAATACTAAAATATAATAATTGATTATGATAGCATGTTGTCATAGCATAATTGATGATGATATAACATATTAATTTTACATAATAATATGGTCAAGTGACATTTTTCATCTTTCTACATTAATACCATGTTAGTGCTATATAGATATAAAATGATAAGTGTCATTTTTACTAATGATAATTAGTTAATCATTAATTATAAGAGTTTATTTGATTCAAAATAAAAATATAAAAATTTAATTAAATATAATTAAAGAATAAAAATTTATTTAAATATTTTTAAACAGTTGAGGGACTTATTTGAGTATTATGCTTATTTGAAATGATTATAAAAAGGGTACCCTTTACAAAATAGATAGTAAAAACATGCCGAGCGCACACCAAAAAGTATTTTTTAAAAAAATATAAGTCAAGTTAAAAAAATAATATAGTGGCAATTGTAATAAAGCCAAAAACATGCATCTGCAGCATTCACAGTTTATTGAAAGACAAGGCAGAAAAAAGATGATCGAACCTAGTTACCTAGAAGCTTAAAAATTACTGTCTTGGAGATAGTGTAAGGTCCAGCTGCCCCTTTCAGTTCCGTTGGAGGCATTTAAGCTGCAATGCCTTCTCGAGATGAGCAAATATCAAGCGATCGCATACAGTTGTCATTTCACAATAACCACTTTTCTTGTCGTTTTTTACTATAAAATATTATTTAGATTGAGAAAAGAAAAAACATGACAAAGGAAAGGACAGAAATATTAGTTTCCTTTCACTCTCATTTTTTTTCCTTCTTTTCCACTTACCAAACATAGTGTAGAAGTCATAGAAAATCAATTTTACCTAAAATATTAAAATTTTAATATAAAAGCTTTTGCTAACAAGTGTTCTTAAAGTACTCTTCAAGGTTAATTAAATTACAATTATAATAATATTTTTATATTAAACACAACAATTAATAATTAATTTGATGATTTTTAATGCATTTTAGAACTTACTTATTATTGTAAGCTCAAAAAATTTTCTTAAAACACTTCGTCTGTAAAATTTTAATAAATTATATTAAAATCAAAATTTTTCTCTTAAATTTTTATCGAGACGAGAAAATTAATATCTATTTATTTTCTTGATTCGTGTCAAATCTTATCGTTGTTATTCTCACGTTGAAAAAATTTAGAGTGGTAGGACAACTTGAAGATTTCTTTCTATTTCTTTTCTGCCAACACCTAGCTACCTCACCCTACAAATTGTTGTGCGCGTTGGTTTGATTAGCTGGGTCACAGATCTCTTCCGGCCATGCCTTGTTACCGATCTTTTGGTTAAAAATAGGAAGAAAATCTGATGATATAATGCTTTATTATTTTCTATATTCTGGTAAATTTATTCAATGACCAAACTTTTTTTAAATAAACATTTATGACTTAATCAATAATTTTTAAATAAACATTTATGACTTAATCAATGACGTTTTATCTTCATGCTTCTTATTTTTCTAAATTCGATCTTTATTTTGTTACATAACAGTGAAAAGAAGGCTGTGGTTTATGAATCCAATGTAATAGCAACTCTCGACATTGACCAGAACACTAGCAATCGAGTAAAGCATAACAAGGAATTTTCTTCTTTTATAATTTATATATATATATATATATATATATATATATTATATATATAAAAAAATTAAATTAATTTTCACTTTATTTATTTTTTTTTATCATTTATTTAGGAAATTAAATCATCATGTTGTGAGCATAACAAAATTAATAAATAAAATTCAATTCATAAAACAAAGTTATCATT